>NW_022900928.1:4297515-4308817 GCF_012274545.1 Fukomys damarensis
TTTTTTTTTTTTTTTTTTTTTTGGTACCGAGGTTCGAACTCAGGTTCTTGCTTTTACAATGCAGGCGGCAATCGCTTCTCGGTCTTTTAGCTAAGATAAAGTGTACAATGCATGTAAGCTGCAGAACCACTGAGCTAAATCCCTGGCCCCAAACTACTCTTAATTTAGCACCTATCATGCAAAGCCGGGTATTAAGCTAAGAATTTTTGAAGGGTTATTATTATTAAACTTAATTTTATTTTAATCAGTTTAATTAGTGAATATTTTATTGCTATTGCCAGTTATCAAGAGTTTAAAATGTGCTAGATATTTTGATAGACATTTAAGCAACACCAGCTCATTTAGTTTTCTCAAAATTTCCTCGTATTTCAGAGGAGAAAGCAGAGGGCCAGAGCGGTTGGGTGCCATGTTGAGTTCACATGGTAAGTGCTCGAGTGAAACTACTCCTGATTCATGTCTGTCCACTTCCCACTATTCTGAGCTGCTGATTCTCACAGGCCTCAGTTTTTGGGGGTAGGCTTGAGATACTCAAGCTAGACACATTAGTTTCTTCAACTACAGGATGGGCAGAAGCAAAAGTCGTCAAAGACTTCATCAACATTTGGTTGAGCCAACAAGAGAAGGAAATAAATGAAAAGGTTAGGTAGAAAATGTAATCAAGTGCTACACTTATTTGCTAGGTCTTTGGAAGCTGGGCAGCATGGTGGTTCGGTAATCTCTCTGGGAACTTTCTGTCAGAAGCAGCTTGAATAGAGAGCACCATGCAATTCTATGCAAAGTAGAGTGAACCCCACACTACAAAGTGAACAAAAACTGTAAATGCATCTAAAACTCAGCAATTTTGGTAGTATCTATGGAAAATAAATAGTATCAGTCCTTGATAGTATCAAAGAAATAAATGATTTAACAAGAAGAAAGCCAGAATCCTAGAATCAGTTCTGTAATTGTCTGATATCTCATTGGTTATCGCATTCCTTCGTCACGGGGTAATACATTCAACTGGTTTTATTTTGAAGAGTTTTTGCAAGATTCCAGTGACATGGTGAGTTTGGCAACACTGTAGAGAGCATTATACATAAATAATATATAAATTATACATAAATGAAACATGAAATTATAAATAATTTTTTCAGTTGGGGGTCAACTTTTCAAGGAACTTCTACATGAGCTTTTTTAATGACACAAATAATGTATCTTCATGGTCCAAATTTTTAATGTTACAGAAAAAATAAAGTTTATATAATGGCATGCTGAATTTGCCTTAGGTCAGTTTGACAGATCCCAACACAAGCACCTCATCATAATAGCATTTTCAGTAATATGCTGTGGACCCTGGAAAATGTTACGAAGCAGTACTACTTACAGACTGTTCTTAAAACATTTCTCCAGCTGCAGATTTAGCTCAGCGGTTCTGCTGCCTGCCTCACAAGCTCAAGGTCTCAGGTTTGATCCTTGGTACCCCCCCCCAAAAAAAAAAACATTTCTCAGCATACCATTGTCCATAGATAGAGCTATATCCATTTGGAAACTTTAAATCAGATTGCTATCCTTCCGGTAAATAAAAATTGAAGGAGAGTCAACATAAGAACTAGGTAGTCTGCTTTCAGACTTCACTGTGTGATCCTGCAACAAAGAAAATAAGCAATGTCTGAATAAACAATGGGAAAACATGTTTTATGAGCCCTTGTGGCAAAAGACTATTGGGTTTGGTCATTTACATTATTTGTGGATGAAGCAAAATATTTGTGGCTTTCTTTCTTTTCTTTTTTCTTTCTCTCTTCCTTTCTTTTTAAAGAGTTTTAGCCACTGAATACCAACAGTCACAGGTCTTTACATGCTTTGCCAAGTCATGCCATTAATGTCTCATTCCTAATGAGAGATTTTCTGGCCTTCACACTGATGGTCAAGAAGTAGGGTTGTTGGCCTCCCCCAGGACATCTGAGCTCCCTGTTCTGGTTCTCAATTCTGTTCAGTTCTAAGACATTATGTTGATGACATATAAGAACAGGAGTGCCACTCTCACTTGCCTTTTATCCTCTCATTTTATGAAACTATTTTCTGCTGTCACCATCCTAGCACATCAGGAAACAATTTTCCAGGGACTTCAGAAGTTAAGGGAGGATATTTGAAATATAAGACTTATTTTCTCCATACTTAATTTCTCCGTCCTTGCCCATGATAGGTCCATACATGCAAAGCCAAAAAGGACATTTGTCCACCAGGGGGCACTCATATTGTTCCACGTGTAGAGCTAAGGATTATGGAGCTCTGAATAGTAATCTTGGAGCAGAGAAAGGAAAAACACAGCCTACACCACTCTTCCCTGAATACCAGACAAAAGAATCAAAATAAATTTTCTTTATCCTATTTTATTTCCTCTCCTCTTATGCCAAACACCACCTACCCCCCCATGCTCAAAATCTTCTTAGGCATATTCATGAATTCATAAAAGAATAGGGGGATGGGGTGAGAGATCAGGGTGAAATTCTGAGCTCCACATTTTCAAAGTGGCAGCTTGGCAAGAGGTATATTTTTCTTTAAAATGTAGTGCGGAGAATGTGAAAGAATGAAAAGAAGTAGTTTTCATAATGCTCTTCTTTGATGCTCTAAGATGATCCATCTTAAGTTGTCTTCCTGTCACAAAGCTGGTGAACAGCATGCTTCAGAGGGCAAGCTTCACCCTTCTCTTGGAACTTTACCCTCCTCCAGTGCCAGGAAAACTGGAGGCCACCACGAGACTGTGGTCTAGCGTGCTGACAGCCTCAGCTGCAAGTTATTCCAGAGTCTCACAAAAGCAAAATAAACTTGTGATTTCTAGGACATCTTGTGAGGCTCACTACTGGTTTCAACTAAATGCTGTTTATTGATCTGAAAGTCCCTTTCTCTTCAACACAAGTAGACTTTCACCTATGTCTTCATCTTTTCCAGTGGTTCCAACACTATGCACCCACACATTAGACCTTGGTAATTGCTAAAATTAAGCCACGCCATCTGAGGTAAGGATTCCCCTCCCTCCAGTCACTTTACCATATCAAACATTTGCTTTGAATTAGACACATCAACAGACCCGTGCAATTATTGGCTTTGGAATTGTTCACCAACTGAAAGTCTCAGTGTCTTCTCTGTTTTAGAGGATGTTCTGTTAAGCTAAGCCAAAATGATCTGAGATCTAGCTCTTTAGTATCTTCACCTCACAAAGATACATACTATGAGTACTTTATAAAAGAAATAACAAATGAAATTACCGAAGCTTCATGTCCATTTGGAGAATGATAGGAATATTGGAGTTCTGCGGACATTCATAAATTTGACCTTTACCATAAAGCCCAGACTTTCCAGGTACTGGGAAGTTTTGAAGAAAATAGATTTATTAGCACTGCTGAGACCAAATGCAAAATTAGCCCGCCTAACCCAATTCGCATCTGGGTTGAGTTATCAGTGAAAAGAGTTTAAGCAATCATGCTGGATTGGTATCAGGTCAGACAGGAAAGAAGCCATGTTATATGAAGCAGCACTATATGCAAATCTCTAAGTCCTTTGCTGAGGGGAAAATAGCATTTTACAATGTTTTCACAGTCTTTATATGATTTCTTGAGATTAGGGAATTGGCTAGTATCTTACTGAATGGTGCCTATTGGGCTTAGATGGTCATTTTTAGAAGTGTGCACTTACTGGTCAGAAGTCCATTATTACGAGAGCTTTATGGTGAGTAGGGTTAAGCTGGAGAGACTACATGAGAGAATATGTAGGAAGAGTTCCACAATTCAGATTTAACACAAGAAACACAGGACCTATCAAAGCAATTCTTTAGAGTAGGTAAAAGACAATAAGAAATAGCTATGAAATTTAAAACAGCCATCATAAGTAGTTTTTTACTAATTCTTCCCAGGAACTTGACAGCTGTCAATTGAAGTTTTGTGGGTATGTAAACTTAAAGTTTGAAGTGATTTATTGGAAGATGTAGTTTTTAATAAAATGGAGTACTATTCAGCCATAAAGAATGAGAAACTAGAGAGATTTATAGCTAAGTGTATCCATGTTGAGGCCATACTCTTAAGTGAAATTAATAAATCACATGTGTGTAAATGTGAATAGTTTCTCTGCTGTGAAAAAGTAAATGTGTAAGTAAGGATTAGAATGTATAAGTGATATCATGTAATAGGAAGAAAAGTCCACAACAGTAGAGGAAGTGGGAGGGGTAGGAGAAAGGTAAAAAGAGAAAAGAAAAAATTTGTGAAAAGGACAAGCATGGAAACAATGTCTTTGTAAACAGGGAAGGGTGGAGGGGATGGAGGGAGGGAAGGGGAATGAGGGAAATAAGAACCTGATAAGTCATGTACAGGTGTAAGATCCCAATGGTGAATTAACTGTGTTGTATACCTAAAATGTATCAATACATTTAATAAAGATTAAAAAAAGGAATTTTGAGGTAATGCAACACTTACATTTCCATAAGACATATAACATCTTCACTGACTAGATGAACTAACTAGGTCTCTACTTATTAAATAATAATGGAAGTAAGAAAATAGTTCCACATCTCATGTCCCTTGCCCTTCTTCCAATCCTCCCAGTGACCTCATTAACATCTATTTCTGTTTTCAGATCTCAATTCTGTTGTCATTTCCTGGGGGAGACAGCCCTTCAGACGGCTCTTTGATTAAGTAAGATCCCCTTACTTACTGCTTTCAAAGTAATATGGTTGTCTCCTTGCAGGAGGTAGTAAAGTTGTGATGTGGCACTTTTTTGTAGTTCTTTGATAATACCTACCTCACTAATGTTTAAACTCTAGAATAATACAACCCCAGCTAGTTGTGCTGTTCATCTCATCACCAATATCCAGTACACAGTCTATTTGTTTATTTATAGAATTATAAATGAATGACCAAGTGAGCCGATGATGAGTATTACAAAGTACTTAGATGATCAGGAAAAGCCGATTTGCCAACCCAAGACATAGCTATTTAGTAACAAAGCTGGGTGTGACACAAGTCTTTGCCCTATTTTCTTTTTTCATTGTGTTTTACCATAAAAATATTGAGCCAATGCATAATGCCTCAAATTAATAAAACAAAAAGTGTAAACAAACAAATTTTTTAGATAAGATAGAAAAACAAATCAAGGGTTCTTTTGCTATTTGTATGAACCATCATTAGTATTCTCAGTGAGTTATTTTGCAAAGCTAAATTAAACAACATTCAACCAAATGAAAGTATCTCCTTTAAGTTGTTTTGGGTTTTTTTTGTTTTGTTTTTTTGTTTTTTTTTTTATACTGGGGATAGAACTCGGGTCCTTGCACTTGCAAGGCAGGCCACCGAACCACTGAGCTAAATCCCCGGACCAAGTATGTATTTTTAAAGGGCAAGAGAAAGACATATTTTATTTTTAAAAGGTCTATATCTGCTAATAGTGGCCATAAAAGTAGGCAGTTCTTTAAAATAAGCAAGTAAGTTTAACAAGAACAAGGGTTCTGGGTTTTTGGTGTTGTTATTGTTGGTGTTGTTGTTGCTAATCTTTAAACAATTACATACACATTTAGTTTTTGTTTGTTTGTTTGTTTTTTAAGACAGTGTCTCACTATGTAGTTGAGATTGATCTGGAACTCACTGTGTAGCCCAGGTTGGTCTCGAACTCACAGCGATCCTCCTGCCTTAGCCTCCCGAGTGCTGGGATTACAGGTGGGTGTGTGCCACCACACCCGGCTTATACACATTTAGTTTTTATCACTCACAGAACATTTTACAGAGGAAAAACATGGCACAGAAAAGAGAACCAAATTGGGAGAAGCCTGTCATGGTTTGCACTAGCCCAGACTGTTCTCACAGATAGTGCTGTCATTGCTGTGGGTGTAACAACTCAAATTTATATTCTCACAGTTCTAAAAGATACACATCAAAGTTCAAGGTGTCAGCATGGCTTTTGTCTTTTGAAACTTTCCTTGACTACATAGGGCTGCCTCCCTGCATCCTTACACAATCCTTCTGTTGAGTGAGTGTCTGTGTCAAAGACAAAGAGAGAATCTGGAAAACTGAAAGACAAGAGTGATTCATCTTGTATGGGAATCTCAGTATGTCTAACAGATGACTTCGCATTAGAAGCTATGATGGTCAAAAGGCACTGGGATGATATATTCAAGCTACAGAGAGAAAAGGAATTATTACCAAATGCTATAAGCAACTATATATGACCAATTAGACAACCTAGATGACATAAACAAATCCTTAGACAGACACAAGTTGTCAAGCTTCTCACCATAACCTTTAAGCCCTATGTGTTCCTTACTTCCCTACCAGCCTCATCTCTCCTGCTCCCTGAATTCACTGTACCTCACCTACACTGGCTCTCATTCAGTTCCTGCATCAGGGACTATGCAGAACTCTACTCCATTAACTTTTTATTATTCCTTTTTATTTTTGAGGACTCCATTTAAATTTCACTTCCACAAGATCATTTTCTTGATTCTCTCATAAGAAACTATTCAACTAGATAGCACTGATTTCTCCAATGAACAAAATCTCTTTGACAGTATCTTTCCTGCAAACTCTTGGTTGACTACTTCACTGGCTTCAGTCAAGATTTTAATCGCTTCCATGAACCAGTAACTCTAGCCAAAATTCTTTCTCAAATAAACTTCTCAAGCCTGAGTTGAGTCATTGCCTCCTAGCTCCCAGGCAATCTCTCTTGAATAAACAGAAGTTATCTATTTATACCTTTCACTTAATCTTTACCCCCAGGCTCTAAATGAGCCACTGCCACACAAAGCCTCTTCAGAGATTATGTATTGTGGTTTGGGGTCTTGAAGCAGGACTTTTAAGAAGACCCAAATTCTCTGTGTTCCTTTACTGTCTGTGGACTGCCTCTTTATTTCTGTATTTTCTTTATGTTCTACTAATATCCTTATAAAATGTAGACATGAAAATGAATTTGTATGATTAATCTAAATCTTTCTAATTATATCTCTTAAAACAGAGTTTGTCGATTTCATTACCAATGACATTTTTAGATCAGATAAATATACATTGCCAGGGTCAGTCCTGTGCATTATAACATGTTTATCATGATACCTGTCCTGCATTCCTTATGTGACTCTGATAACAACTCCCCCCACATATGTAATGACAAAAATTCTCCACACAATGCCCAAATCCCCTGGGGTATAGGATTACCCCATTTAAGGACCAAAACTATACACTCAACAGGCACATCTTTGGTGTTCCAGATACACTGGCAAATATTTGTTCAAACTCACAGCACAGACCCACATTTGGTTTCCTGGCAGCCTAACACATAACTGATAGGTCAGTATCTCTTATTTTCAAATTTGTTATAGATGGCATGACATTTCAAGTTTCTGTGGAATCATAACTTCACAACTACTTTCTACATTAGTTATAGTAATCCTAGCTTCAGGGTAAACAAATAACAGCATTACTATGTCCAAACCCTATATAATTAATTTCCCATGTGTAGCAGTCGAATGTGAAGTTCGGTAGGTGGTCTTCTGAGTGGAAATTCAGAGATCCAGGCTGCTTCCATGTGTGACTGAGCCGTTTCCAGCATACAGCTTCAAGATTCACCATGTTTGTATGTTTCAGGCCTTAAGAGAGAAGAGTTCTGTGAGTTAGCTTGGGAAATGACATAAATTTGCTACTCACACTGTGTTACTGCACCTCCTCTATATTACCACAATGAACTGATGAAAAATACAGACTATTTATGTGCCCAGAAGTATAAGTAAATAGGTTTGACAATCAGCTCTGTGCCTGCTTTTATTTGTTATATTCTTTCATTGATCCTGACATATTTTTAGTGTATTTGTTGCCCTTATAATAATTTGAAGAACTATTGGTTTATTATCATCTTATTTCTAGGGTAATACATTCCAGAACATATCCAAGACTACATCTCCAGAACCTAGACAGGTCATTGGCGTTTAGGCTTCTCTCAATAAACAAAAGTTTGATGAATTAGTGAAAGGGTGCATAAATGGGTAAGCAAATGACATAAGAGAAGTGATCCTTGATGTAGATCAAATCTAGCAAGTCTTCACAATAACAAATGATTCTTTGCCACAGTCAACAAGAGACAGTGACTGCTGTCACTCTCCTGGAGCACAAGAGGGGATGTGGTTGCATACAAGCGAAACATAGACTTCAGGTGACAGCCCAAAGCTTTCCTCCTGAGCATATGATCTCCTGCTTACCTGCTTGATTAGGATGCCTGTAGCTGGTTCTGCCATAGCCACCAAGGCCAGCTTCTCCCATTTGAGTTATTTCTCAGACTCCTTCTGTTTTTGTGTGATGGTGAATTTACATGTCCATTTGATTGATTCATGATGTTCAGAAGCATGGTACCCAAATACATTGCTCTCGGATGCTGCTACAAGGGTGTTTTGGGGTGAGATTAGCTTAGAACTGGTGGGGTTCTAGTAAAGAGGATTGCCCTGCATAACGTGGATGGGCCTCATCCAGTCAAAGTCTGGAGTAGAACAGAAAACGGAGCTCTCCGGCGCCAAAGTGGATGCTGCAGCTGCTGGATTTTGAGCTTGAACCACAGTATCAGCTTTTCTGTGGGTCTCCAGCCTTCTTTGCTCCATAATCATGAAGCCAGTTCCTTAAAATAGATCTCTGCACATGCACACGTGCACACGCACACACACACACACACACACACACACACACACACACACACACTATGGATTCTCTTTTTCTGGGGAGTCCTGACTGTCCTTGCTGATATATATATACATACAATTGATTTCAGGCTTTGCTATAAGTAGCAGCACTGGCCCTATGCCTTTCATGTTTGCAGAAAGCTGTATTCACCTCTAGAATAAACAGAGGTCTTTAACTCTGTAGGAATTAAAGGAATTAAGTAAGGAAATATGCGCTTTCCCACACATTCCAGACAATGCTCAGTGTATCGCGGTTGCAGACATCTTCTCGGATGCATCTGCTTTTCCTCCCAGAGCCACACTGGGCAGGGCCCGAAGGTAAAGCAAACTCACTGGCCTGCTGCTTTCAGTCACCTAACTTTCAGGCTTTGTCTCCTTCATCTATAAAATGGGGTAGCAGTAATAACACCTACATCAAAATAGTGTTGATTATACGATATTATGAAGATAAAGATTTTATCAGAATGCCTGGCCATAGCATGGTGCCACACACATTCACTATTAATAACTATTATTGTGTCCTGGAGAGGGACCCAGGCCAAAATAAGGATGCCCGTCAAAACTGTCCTTAGGCAAAGGGTAAGGACAGAAATTGCATGGTGATGGTTGGGTAGAAGATGAGGTAAAGGAAACTGGAGAATCAAAACACTGGGAGGCAAGCACCACAGGTGAGTGGAAGGCAGTCTAGGTGAGTTCTGAAAACAGCACGGGCTTATCTGAGGGGCTGAGCGTCTTTGTTGGAGCAAACCAGTTCATCATGTAAGGAGACAAGGCCTGGACAGACCATAACAGGCTCTCTCCACTTCTAACAGGCAACCAGGATGGTCCAGCCCAAGAAATCAGGTTCCAATACCAATTCTGGAGCCTACACCACCCTCAGAGGTCAGTTTCTGATTAAACACTTAATGACCACACTAATTTCGCGAGCTACTTGTTTCACACCTGTATCCCCTGGGTCCCCACAGGAAACATGGAAAGTTAAGGCAAGTTAAATAAAAGAATCATTTGCAAAGTTGTGGACAGTGAATGGGAGAACACAGAAAAGCCAAGCATTGCCCCAGAACAGGTGGTGGGGATTGTGCCCACCAAGCTTGAAGAGGTCAGACAGAGCAGAGAGGGGCCACAGAGAACAGGGGGTTGGGTGGAGAAGGGCACCGATGCATTGGTGGCCTTTACTTCCAGAAAGCCCTAATGCCCAGAAGGAATGAGAGCAACAGAACCTGGATCCCATTCTTCCCTCCTACTGGTGTTCTGGAAATTCCCCAACTAAAACCAACTAGAGGACAAGGGAAGGGAGCCCAAGGTCAATGCTCAGATTCAGAAGAGAGTGGAAAAGTAGAGTTCATCTGGAAGGGCATTACAGATGCACCACACAGGCAGCCAGCCTCTGGCCCTGCTCTAGAAGGGAGAGCCTTCTCGGGCTGTCCCAGGGTGAATCCACTGGTTCCTCCCAGAGCCTCATCTAACTCACACATCCGTACTCCCAACTTCATCCCATCTAGGGGAAACCATTTGCTGCACACACTGCTGTTTCAGCTTTTCTTTTCCTAACTAGAAATAGCCGATGAGGAAGCCTATCCTTCTGGCCTTGGGACAAGCCTCAAGACATCAGAGTTGGCTAGACACGTCCATGCTAGGACCTCCATGACAATAAACACACAGAACTTGGCACCACAGGGTGCTGATTACAGTACAACCTTCCTTTGATGAGTTGGACACATAAGGATTCTGTAGGCCCTCAGGCCAAGGTTCTGCACAGAAATAGTCATCGTGCAAAAATTGTATGAACTACTACTCTGGTTTTTGTTTGTTTGTTTGTTTGTTTTTTAGAGGTTGACTATTTGTGGCCCAGATGAAAGAATAGCAGCTCTGTCCATGATTCATTTCACAGTTCCTGAAGACCTCAAACAGGAAAAGACTGACGGTTTTGTGAGCCAACCTTCAAAGCCCTAGTCCTCAGCACTAGCCACTGCCTAAGATGGACACCAAGAACAAGAAAAGAAACTTTCTCATAAGTCAAAAGTCAGAGGCAACAGATACTTTGGGGGAAGATGGAAAACATTCCCAGAAAGGATTTACCACTTGCGTTGTCTTGGTTAACTGATACCACCACCCAAATTTACTTTGACTGGGCTTTGACAAGTTTTGACATTCATCTCTCTGAAGGAATACAGTTCTACACTCCTGTAAAGAATGTTAACTCCCCCCACACACACACAAGCACACACATGCACGTGCGCACATGCATACTGTTACTAAACTGAACTGAAACCCGATACCGTGCTTGAAATCCTAAAGTTTGAAGAATCACTTTGGAGCCATTAATTACTAAAGGCAATTCAAACCAAAGAAAAGAGTCATATGTACAGGTAAACAAAGAGTTAGCAGGGGGGCCCGAGTTATTTTCTTGGCCCATGTTGGAAGGCGAAGTCTCTCGGGTGAGGCTGGCCGCAGGTGAGACGGGGAAGGTGTGTTCAGTCTCTAGTCACCTGGGTTGCTTCTACCTGCCCAGCCACACCTTCCCGGTCCCCCATTTCCTTGGAGTTTCAATGTCCCTAGGCAGGCAGGCTTCTTTATACATCTGCCTTCCCAGGTAATATGAGGAAAAAAAAAAAAAAAAAGGTTTGG
>NW_022900928.1:4308946-4333432 GCF_012274545.1 Fukomys damarensis
AGGTAATATGAGGAAAAAAAAAAAAAAAAGGTTTGGTGTTTTAACTCCAAAGCACAGCTCTAAAGAGTATCGGCTATAATGAAACTGTCAGGCCTGGATAAGTTGTCCGGGAGCTTGGATTCTTGTTCCAGCCTGGACACTAAAAACAAACATGACATTACACAGGCATTTTCCCTCTTTGGCCCCAGCATTTCCTTCTGTAACACAAAGCTGTTGAATTGTTCCAGTGACTTCCAAGCTCTCTTTTCCACTGCTATTCTGACGGGAATGTGCCGTGGAGGCCTTGTGTGCGAAGCAAAAGAGAAGCAGAGCTGCTCCGGTGTGCAACGAGTGTGACCTCCAGCAACACTGTGCCTCTGGCCATCACAACTCCTCGCTTCTTTTAAATTCACTGAGCTTTCAAAATATGATCTTTAGCTCCTACTTGTAGCTCATAATCTTTGGCGTTACTAACAAGCAGAACCCTGGGACCTACTCCAAAATCTACTGAATGAACTCATGTAGCGAGGGCTCCAGCCTCTGCATTTGGACGAGCATTACAGGCGGATCACATGCACACCAGCGTCTGACTAGAGCAAAACACTTTGGGAAGCAACAGGCCAGGTGTTTCTGAAGTCTCTTCAAACCCCAACATTCTATTTCTGGTTCTTATTTGTATTTGTGACCCCCAAAGGCCCCAGGGAAAGTGATGAACCAATGAACCTTCTCCCTAAGAGAAATGTAGTCACAAATACACACACACACACACACACACACACACACGCTCACAAAATATAAATGAAAAGGAAAAAAGAATAGAAGGAAAAAAATGGAAACCAAGCTTTTGTAAATAAGGCGGGGAGGAGTCATTGGAGGGAGAGCAGGGGAATGCGGGAAAGGGAGAATCAACATAAATCACGCACAGGTTCAAATCCCCCATGAAGTGTATGATTGTTAGGTATATCCAATTAATCTCAAGATGTAAATGAGCTTTGCCTAGCATTTCAGCAAGTTTGTGTAGCTGGTTGTGAACCCACGAGTGCCCATCCACAACCACCCCGGTCCGTATTTGCCAGCTTCAGCATAGCGACGACACAGTGACACTCAGAGTGAGTGTGGTGATATCCTAATCTTTCTGGGACGCTAACGCTGCACTGAACCACAGGTGGCCTCTAACACATGATCTCCAGCCCATGGCTCAGGCTGCCCCAAAATTGATTCTCCTCTTGCTTTTCCAAGGGACCAGGGTAGTGTTCGGTGGACGCTCCTCAGACGCGAACGCAGTGATGCTGACCCAATGGCCTGTCCAGTCCCCAGTGGCTCATTTCTCACATTATGTCCGCAGGCTTCCCTCTCCACGGGGCCAGAGGCTCGCGTCCCCCAAAGCAAAGACGAGGCAACCTCATGGCTGGACACCCAGACATTCTTTTTAGGGGACTGGGGGAGCTCGAAACTGGTTTTCGATTGACCAAACAATAAAACTCTGTGGCTGCACCAGACCCCCGCTGAAGAGCTGCCGCCTGACTCCCCTGGAGCACAATGAGGACCCGGGGTGGGGCTCTCAGCATGCCGGCTTTTTGCCTCACAGTGCCACACAGTGCCAGGTGGGACGGGGCCCTGGCACCCAGAAGAGCTGCACTCCTGAACCAGCCAGATGGCTTCTTTACTCCCTCCCCTCCTCTCCTCTCCTCTCTTTTCTCTTCTGTTCTCATCTCTTTTCCTCTCTCCTGCAATCAGGGTGATCTTGGCCTCACCTCTGCAGCTGGCCGGTCAGCAGAAGATCCTCTGTGGTCAGCTCCCCACCTACTCACTCACAGTCATAGGAAACCACTTCACTACATGAGCAGTAACAGATTTGAAGTTTGCTTTCCATCCCGGCACTAACAGGAGAGGAGGAATATGTTTGTGTTTGCAAGTTTTCCATGTGGTTAAGTAAAGATTGTTTGCTCAGGTTTGAAGCTTGGAAGAGGAAGCCAAGACAAGGCCAAGCCTCATCTTGTCCTGGAGGTAAGCAGGAGAGCCATTGTTCCCAGCGCAGCCAACACTTGTGGGCTGAGGAACTACCAGAGTCTCATCTCTGAGGCTTCTGAAACATTTCCCCACAGACATATCATTGCCAGCCGCCATGCAGGCTGCTTTGTTTTACCTTTCATTCATTATTTATTGCCAAAGTAAATGGCAGCGACAGTTGAAAATGCAAAGAGTGGCAAAAAGAAGTGAGATGCCGGAAAAGCATTTTTATAAACAAGGGAAGTTGCTGAATATGGAGAGGAGTCCCTTCTCCGAGAGCCCCAGGGCCCTTCGATCATCCAAAGAGGCGGGACCAAGAGCAAAATCATTTGTAAAGGTAAACAGAGAAGAAGAAAAGCAGTGAGTTGTCCGGGGGTCCAGCACCCCTATCACAGAGAAAATTCTGCCTTTTAATTCTTCGTACGTAAATCAGGGCTCAAGACATGGGCAGGAAGTGTCTGAAACTAAAAATTAAAATGCTTAATAGATAAGCAGAAGCCAGAAGGCTTAACATGAAAAGCTACCTTCCGTGATCTCAAGAGCAGTAAATCCCTAGGAGCGATTCCGCACCTCGGCCGAGCAATGTTCAGGCTGATGCTGGCAAGGACCCGGGACGAGGGGAATTCTCCTAACTGTGGCCTCCGGGTTAGTGGGACAGCGGGATCTTCTGGGGTCTCGGCCTCCCCACGCTGTGGTTTTCACAACAAAGCAGCCGCCTTTATTCTGAGCGCCCTAACGTGGTCCGCTTGCCAATAAAGGTCACTCAGGAGACAACATGGCTCCAACACCTCCTCTTCCCTGAAAGAGGGAAACCAGAAGCCTCGTGTGGACCGCTTCTGTCTGATCCTTGCTCACCCCATAGGCTTGCGGGGGTCATTACATGCTGTCCCTTTATTGCCTTTTCTAGCACTTTCTGAAGCCACCCTTCCTCCACCTTCCGCCCCGCCGCGGCCTCCTTGGCCGTCCTGACAGCCCGTCACGTTGGGCAGCACAGCCCGGCGCATTGTCCTCCTGCTCCTAACCCCATGTGTCTGCCAAGCACAGCTCAGGGACTGGCACATCGAGGACGTCCCTGTGCACAGCTGGACTCTCCCTCGCGCGGGCCGGGCACTTGGGCAGGAGGGGCTCAGGAGAAACGCCGTTTCCCAGAGACCACTTTTGTGGCTGCAGCTCTACTAAATCACGTGTTCCTCCAGGGCAAACGCAGCGCCTCGTCCACCCGACCGTCCCCTGCGAAGTGTCCATTGAATTCCTTATGTCAAAGACGGGTGGCGAGGAGCAGAGAAAACAGCACTCAGCTGCGATGACGGGGCGGGGCGGGCAGTGCCGGAAGCCTCCGTGGGTCCCGTGGCTCCCGCTCCAACAAACTCCGGTTCTCGCCACCTGCGCTCTGGGCCCCTTAAACTGAACAAGCTCCCTGTCCGACCTCCCCACCCACCTGGTAACAGCCAACAGCTGACACGGAGGACAGCAGGGAACCAAGAACCAACCCCCACCACCACGTCAGCCCCTCCCTCCGCAGTCAGCCTTGGACACTTGCCTTACATTTGGGTTTCAGAGAGCAAGCACGAAGCCAGTCCACAGGGAGGCATCACTTATTTGACTGAGTCTTGGTCATTTCCCCTTTTTAGGAACTCAGTATCGTGTCTAAAACACTAGACACACTTGACGAATAAGAATTAGTCAATCAATGATCACTGCTATGATTTCTTTCAAAGTCCTCATCGGATGTTTTGTGGCAGAAACAGACCATTTTCTACAAAAATGTGTGTCCCACTGGTCACGGTGTCGAAATGCTGCTGGGAACAGTCTCCCGAGCTTGGGAATACGTTTTCCAGCCCTTGCATCTAACTTGGCCAAGTGACTCATTGTATCAGTGAAACAGAAACACACAACTTCCCACCCCAGGTGTTTTTGAGGAGTGGCAGCAACCTTGCTGTATTCTTCTGTCCCCGCTGGCTCAGTGGCGATGGCCAACGGCCCAGAGCAAAAGGTCAGCACAGAGGATGTGTCACATGTTGTCACCGTAGGGTCCCTGCCGTAGCTGCTCGACCCTACCTTCCCGAGGCAGGGCAGCCGCGGAAACACAAAAACAGACTCTGTGTGCCAATAAAAGGTTGCTTACAGACAAAGGCAGAAGGCCACACACAGCCAACAGGGTTTAATTTGCCAGCCCTTGTGTTAAAGGAGAGCAGAGCGAGAGATGAAGAGGCCTGAGACTGCTGTCTTCTCTGCTGGGTGACCTGTGGGGAAAGAAAAAGCCCATCCCCTTTCCTCTGTGTTAATGTACCCTGGAGGGACTTGAAACAAGGCCGCTTGAACCTGGTGTGCCAGACAGTAGCAAGGTTCTGTTTAACTGCTAATTACACACCCATCTCGGCCTAGCGTCAAACACTTCCAGAAGGTTGACAGGGGTGGAGGAGTCGCACAAGGACGAGGAGGGTGGTAGACACTTCAGCAGGAGGCTGATTCTAAGGACATAGTGCTTTTTGCCCTCTGACAACTAAAGAACTGCAAATGGGTGATATTTCTGAGCGTGCTTTCCACTGCAAATAATAGTAAACTCAAAATCTAAACCAACTGATTTAAATAGCAAAGGGAAACATCCTATTTAGTTGTCAGATGGTGTGGTGGGATTTGGGGCTGGTTGGTCCGGGCTCTGGTTCTACTGCCTTGCAATGATCTTGCTTTTTCCTCCTACATATGACAGTGAAGCTTCAGCCGTCTTCCCTTGTGGTTGCACAAGACCCGGACTTACAACTGTAGCCTTTCAGAGGAAGAGCAGGGGCCTTTCCTCTCTCTGTAGGTAAGTGAGCCTTCTACTGTTGGCTATCTCCGTCAGGTCATGAGGGTTACTTAGGACCCACGGCTCTTTTCTGTCCTTGGACCAGCTATGTGTCCAGGGGCTGAAGGAACCCTAACCGGCTCACGCCAGTTTAGGTCTTCACGTTGATAGTGGGAGAGGAGAGGTGTGGGGATCGGGAGGACCACCGTGTGCACACATTGCACGGATGGCCACACCTATGGCCTCTCCAGGCCCAGGCAGCGCCAGTCTCTGTGGGCAGACTTCGGGGTCCTCTACCCCCGCAGCCCACCGGAGTCCGCTTTGCTGCTTTGCAAGAATCATTCCGCTATCAATGAGGAAGGAACAGCAAAACAGGGAGTTAAATGAGTCTCTGTCGTTGCCGCCAGCAAGTGTCACAGCAGTGCACACAGCTCCCCAACCCCATCCCAGGTTCTCAGGCCCCACCGTGACGTCTGTCATCCCAGGAATAAGCCAACAGTGTAGACGGTATCTCCCCGCCTGATTGCTGTCTTACAAAAGCCACTTTGAGCAGAGCTCTGACGTCCTCTCCCATAAGCAGTGCTCAGTGTGAATACGGAACCTACAGGTGGAGTTGGAAAACATGCAGAACACATCTTCATAGTGAGCTCAGTGTTTAAGCACAACTGTTGCACTGAATACAGGGGTGTGTGAGAGTGTGTGCGTGTGAGTGTCTCTGCTTCCAGTGCTTTTATTTATTATTAGCATATATTTGCAGTACATGGCTACATTCCTGATGGGGAGCTGGGGACGTGTACATAAAACATCTTCATTCCTTTTCATCTCCTTCCCCTCCCCTCCCTCCCTCTCCTACTATCGCTTTGTCCCTTTCCCTTTTGAAAAAGATCTATCTCCATTTCTTAGTGTAGTGTCTAATTTTTATTTTTCTCTTTCAAAATCTTAAGAAGTTGGCTGCCTGGGTTCCCCATGAGTGTGACAACTCTAGATGTCTGGGGCACACAGCCAGCCCACCTTTGGAGTCCAGGTTGTTACCCAGCACTGCACCAGCCTGTCTGCCTGCCATTCTCAAATGACTGTCCAGACAGACCAGGCATAGAACTTGGTGGGGTGAAGACTGTGCACCCTGAAACTCCCAGTTCCTACTACATCCCTCTCTGGGGTCAGGGCACTAGCATAGTAGAGTAGAAGGCTAGGTGCAGGGGCGAAAATTGCGACTGCTCTGAATTTGTTCCTTATCTCACCAGAATAAATAACTGAGCTCTCTAAAAGTGCATTTCTCTCACCTGTAAAGTGGGAAATATACATCCTCGCCTGTTGGTGTAAGCCTGACACACCGAATACATTCAAAATGTGTTCCCTATGGTTTACCATAAATATTAATTTTTATTTTTATGACTGCTACGAATATCAGTCAGAATCTGCATTTTACCCCATGACCAAATTTGTTCTAGTTTTTCACTGTTGAACACTAGCTGGACATGATTTCCATCTGCTTAATGCGCTGCCTTTGGGAATTGAAGCTTTAATTTAGATAAAGGTCTATTTCCCTCTTTCATATAAAAAGAAAATAAACAAACAGATTCTAAACATATTTTTTAATATCTTGGCTATTTGCTTTCTGATTTATGGTATCCAGCTCTGTGCTTAGTTTTTATTCCATTTCTCTTTTTGTTAGCTAAAGTAGTATATCTTCTTAAAATTTCCCTTGGTAATTACTTTTGGTGCTTACCAAGTCCAAGAAACGAAGACACAGGCCCTGTAAAAATATCATCTCTCCACAGCCCTCAGATCCAGGTTTCCAATGGGCTTAACCTGAGGCTCTGGTCTGCTCCGGTGCTCCGGCGGCTCCTCCCCAGGACCTGGGAGCCAATGAAATGCACTGCAACCCTCACATCTGCTTACTCAAATTGAATGTGGTCATCCAGGAAAATCACTCCATTGTCATAGAAACCCCTCTTCTACTTAGGTCAGGAGAAAAGGGAGAAAAATTGGCAGCCAACTCCACAACCTAAAATAAAGTTGTGGGAGGAATGAAGCAGTGACAGAAAAGTGTTTTGACTCAGTATGAAGGACACACCTGGAAGGCACTGTGGCTGCCCCCATAGTACTCCTGGAGCATACCGACATAAGGCTGGGGACTGGAGCCATGGACTCACGGAGCTGGTCTGAGCCTTTTACTTTGCAAATAAACAGGAGCCTGGGGAAGTGAAATAACTTGTACAAGTTTCCACGGTCTGCCACCAGCCCACACAGAAGCAGAAATGAGGTGCTGCTCTCCTTTCCCTGGCTTTTCCTTCTTATCGTTCTATCTCTAGGGTACAGGACAAAAAGTATTATCCAAGAGACCTTAGGGAGTCTTTGCCATGATATTGATTTATTTTATAAAAGCTGTAAGAGACTGACACGATGCAAAAGAGAGGGAGTCTGTTTAATCTTGAACTGGTGCTAGGACAGGGCAGTTATTGGACAAGTTAGAAAGACCTCAGTCCTCATGCGCCAACTACACGAGGACTTTGTGGTAGTGCTGTGCTATGCTGGCTCCTGACATTCACAGATCAAAAGTCTCAGGCCACTCACAGTTCCTCTAAATGTAGAGCACCTTATCTCTACACGTAAGCCAAGAGTCTAAAAGCTTCTGGTTCCAAGGAATTTATTCTCCTTTTTGCAAACCTTAGAACATATTGCAAAGTTATGGTATGAACTAGGGACGATGCCACCTGATTGTAACACTGTGATGCTTTCAAAACCAAGAAGGTGACAGGATTGCAAAACAAGTGTCAGTTGCCATTGATGAAAATGGAGACATTAAGGGATCACAAGAAGGGCAGGAGATAGGAACCGAGCCAGAACATGGAACAGTCCAATGACCAGGACACTGGCTTCTCTCTCTGTAGCTGTATAGAGTACATACCTAGGCTAAGGCCACTGTCTGTGGCCATCTCACCATGTGCTGAAAATGTGGCTTTCCGGGTCAGGACCAGAGCTTCAGGCATATCCGAACTGCACTCCTTGCCTTTTCTGGATTAACTTTCCATGGCTCGGAAGAATCCCTGGGCTCCAGGTGACTGCAGAGGGATGGGCTCAGCGCACCTCATTCTGGGGTCACTATCTCTCTGTGACCAGCAGGCCCTTGATCATACTGACTAAAATCCACTGAGCCTTGCAAGCATTGAGAGCCTACTTTCTGGTAGGCATGGGGGGAAGTGACAAAGGAAAACAGAGACCTCAGAGAGGCATGGTGACATCGGTCCATACCAAGGAAGTGCCCTGGTGCTTACTATGTAACGGTCGCTGTTTCTGTAGTCATGCTGACAATCGGGTGTTAACACCACATTCCCGCAAGCACCCCGTGGAGGGTAGATAGTGAGCTGGCTGGATAAGAATTCATGAGGAGTAACAGCTGCAGTATCAATAAACTTTAAAACAGAGATGACAGAAGATCACATTCACGCAGGCATTCATTTGTGGTACAAATATTTGTTAGGCAGCTATCATGTACCCATATTCAGAGCTGAAAAAATGTCAAGGCCCTGGGCTTCATGGGCCTTAGAATCTCTTGACAGGAGACAGAAAACCAAACCTCAGGCTTTCCGTCCACGGTCTACTCGCTAGCAGACAGAGCTGCCATGGTGTAAGGGTGTGGGGGACAAAACTGCTTATTCACGGTGGCCGTGACGGCTGGGAAGAACAGCAGTGCCAGAGAGGAAGGGGTGGGACCAGACGTACACTCTACGGCTCCACTCATGACTTGCCTGGACACCTAGGAGAGCCCAAAGTGATCCAATTGAAACCTCACCCCAACCTTCACAAACAAGACATAAACTAGGACCTCAGTTCACTTCAGAGTTCAGCATTGAATCCGTTCCAGGCAGAACATGAAGAACAGCTGCTATTCACCACGGGCTCAGTCTGTGCTATTCACACTGTGATTTTATGTTATGTTTATGATCATCTGGGGGAAACAAGTATTATTTATCTCATTCTACATGTAATTAAATGAGAACTTCAGCAACCGAGCTTACAAGGGTGGTCAGTGGTAACCCTGAAATCCAAAGTCTAGTTTCTCTGATGTCAAAGTGGGTGGTCATTTCATCATCACAGGAAATGGGGTAAGGACCAAGTCAGAACAAAGATGGAGCCAACACGGGGAAAAGGAACAACACACTTTGCAAATCCAACAGGAAGGGGACTCTTGCATCTGGGTGACAGAGGCAGAGAAAGGTCACCAGCTACAAACTCAGGTTGCCCATTCCTTCCACAGATATTATTAAACTTGGAAAAGCAGCATGGAGAAAATGTGAGATCAAAGTGAAGTCTGCAAGTTAGGTGGGCGTGGGTGTGAGGGCCAAGGTGAAGCTCCTCACAGAACTACAGGGCCAGGGTACTGACCCAAGTGGCACACATCACTTTCCTGGCTGTCCTCTGGCTGTGCAGCTAGGAGCCTAGGAAGGGTTAGCAGACAGATGTGCACCTCATCTTCTCAGTGTCTCTCCGAGGAATGCCCAGGCATGCACAGCAGCCAGCACAGCAGCATCACACAGTGGGGCGACTTTCTACAGACCAAGGACTGGGCAGCTGACCTGGAGATCCAGCTGGACAACCAAATTCAATAGGCAGACACTGAACAGATTACTGCACGTGGGCCAATCAGACATCCCTGCTACCCTCTAGCATCTACTATTCTAGAAAGAAATACCATATGCACACATACACAATTAAAAGAGGCAGATTACAACATCATCGGAAAACTACAGAGGAAATGTTTTCAGAGGGATTAGAACATTTTGTGAGGCCCGGAAGATGCTTTATAAATTTGTTTGTTTGGTTTTCACAGGACGGGGGATTGAGCCTAGGGCCTCAAGACACTGGATTACACTCCAGCATCTTTATTTTTCCACACTGGATCTTGTATGAAGTCCAGGTTGTCCTTGAACTTCAGACTCTCCTGCCTCGGTTTCCTATGTAGCTGAAATTACAGTCATTCACCACCAGGCCCTGCTCACTTCAGTGGCAGGAACTGTCGAGGCAGCAACTGGCAAAAACAATCAGGTAAAGAAAAGCAGTAGGAAACTACAGCTTATGTTTATGGGTCAGTAAATCTTTGTTTTGAATGCTTCTTAAGGAAGAAGGCCAGGGCAAAGGAAGCTATTTCCCTGCTTTCTTTGATGATTTTCCAGATTGAAAGGTTAGGTGTATTTTGGAAGTAGCAAAACACTTGAAATGTCTGAAATTCCCTGACTGTAATAGATGTTTGCTTAAGAAAAATATCCTGCTAATTCCTTCAGAAACACCCGGTGTTGGTTTCCAGCCACGCCCTACCAGCTTCCTGCCCGTCCAGGGTTGGCTGCATACACTGGAAGTCCAGGCGCCCAGCTCTAGCTGACACTGGAAGTGGACCTTCCATCTGTCCCCTTGTAATTAACACATGTCCCACCATGGGGCTGCTTAGCCTGGTGGTGAGGCACAAGCAGGCCACTGCTCCTTTACAAGGCTACCAGCTAGGGATGACAGCCCCACACAGGCAGAGAGAGGGCCTGGTTGCATTTGACAGCAAAGCAACTTGCTAACAGTCGCTCTGCGACTGGTCAAACATTTGAATGAGTTTAAAATCAAAATGTATGCATACAACCACGCCCCAACACACCTATGCTCCATGGTGACAATCATTTTGGCTTAGTCGCTCAGGCTTGCTACACGGGCTCTCCTGATTAGCGCTGGTCACACACCACATGGCCACTATGTAACCAGAGTAGTTTCTTTGCAGATTAGTGCTTCCCCTACTAGCTAGGCAAGTTCACCTAGCGACCTGGCTAAGGTAGTGCAAACCATTGGTGTGTGAGGGCATGTTTGACCCATAGGTTTATTTTGTGCAGCCTATAGTTTTCTTTAAGTCTTGAATTGCCTGTAACGTTTTGAGGTCAGGCGGTCATACACAAAAACTGGAATTTCTGAAGGCTTTTTTTAAATTCTGGAAAGCTGACATTAAAGAGCCAACTGACCATATTTCTGTAAGACAATCATCACTTTAACATGAATTCCATTGCCCCTTTTTGAAAGAGCAGGAGCTCTCCAGCCTGCTGCAGTCTTGCAGCCTGAACTATACTAAATCCAGTGAGTTTCATACATTTCTATTACCTGCCTGGTCCCCAAACACATGGTATGAGACCCCTAATCTAGAAACCACCTCATAAATGATCCTAGAATTATAATGCAGCACTTAAGAGCCTGAGGTGTGGAACCAGGCCTGCAAGCATTGGAGTCTCTACCACTTACTTGTTGGACGAAACTTACTACCTGGTTTCCACGATCCTCCATTTTCCCACTGGAAAGATGTTGGTGATACCTGTCTCACATGGCTTCTGAGCAAGTCTAAAATGAGGTTGTGCTTAACACAACGCCCCTTATACACTCACCTTGAAATAGAAGTTGAGGTATATTTCACTGAAAATCTCTTCTCTTCCTTGGGAAAAAAGGGTGCTTTTAGGCCCTGTGAAAATCTTCCTTACTCCTGCGACTGATTGAGGCCCACAGAATGCCGAGGGAGTGAGATGTGTCACTTCTGCGGAAGCCCTCAAAGCTGCTGTATACATTACTTCTCTCTCTCTCTCTCTCTCTCTCTCTCTCTGGCCCTGGAACCGATCTGCTTCAGACCCAGGCCCCCTGCATGCCTGGGTCCTGGAGGGACAGCTGTGTAATGTGGAGGACAGGCTATCCCCGACTCATGGAGACAGGAGAGGGAGGAGAAAGTAAGCTTCTGCCTTAGGCCATGAAGATTTCAGAGTGGTCTGCTACTACAGAGTAGCCTAACAGATGCTACTGACAGTGGAGTTGTAACAGTTTCATCATCATTATCATAATTATGGCTATTATTTGTAATGATTGCACTTGCCAATCTTCCTTCATTTCCAGAGCTCCTAGCAAAGACGGGGAGAAGTCCAGAAGAGCAGAAGACCCCAAACTCTGCCCTGTGTTGTCAGGTCCTCTTTCCTTTCCACTCCCCCGGCCAGTGTGACTGTCCCTGATCTCACTGGCCCTGCACCCACGTGAACACAGGCTTTGGGGAAACGAAAACACTGCATGATTCCTCTTTACATGAACACCGCTTCCCTCTCTCAATG
The DNA here is from genome assembly GCF_012274545.1 of Fukomys damarensis. Lineage (NCBI taxonomy): Eukaryota > Metazoa > Chordata > Mammalia > Rodentia > Bathyergidae > Fukomys > Fukomys damarensis. The sequence continues at coordinate 4,320,839 of NW_022900928.1, forward strand.
TGACAGGAACTACAACTTCATTCTAATTTCTTTAAGACGTGCAAAGAACATCCAGTTATCTCTACTTTTTCATCTTTCTCTGAAGCCATCACCCTTTTGTATAGTAGGAAAAATATTATCTTTTGTTCAGTCCTGAAAATGTAGTCTGATTTGATGATGTAAAACTCAAGTTAGTAAGGAAGCCCTCAGCTGCTGTATACATTACTTCTCTCTCTCTCTCTCTCTCTCTCTCTCTCTGGCCCTGGAACCGATCTGCTTCAGACCCAGGCCCCCTGCATGCCTGGGTCCTGGAGGGACAGCTGTGTAATGTGGAGGACAGGCTATCCCCGACTCATGGAGACAGGAGAGGGAGGAGAAAGTAAGCTTCTGCCTTAGGCCATGAAGATTTCAGAGTGGTCTGCTACTACAGAGTAGCCTAACAGATGCTACTGACAGTGGAGTTGTAACAGTTTCATCATCATTATCATAATTATGGCTATTATTTGTAATGATTGCACTTGCCAATCTTCCTTCATTTCCAGAGCTCCTAGCAAAGACGGGGAGAAGTCCAGAAGAGCAGAAGACCCCAAACTCTGCCCTGTGTTGTCAGGTCCTCTTTCCTTTCCACTCCCCCGGCCAGTGTGACTGTCCCTGATCTCACTGGCCCTGCACCCACGTGAACACAGGCTTTGGGGAAACGAAAACACTGCATGATTCCTCTTTACATGAACACCGCTTCCCTCTCTCAATGTGACAGGAACTACAACTTCATTCTAATTTCTTTAAGACGTGCAAAGAACATCCAGTTATCTCTACTTTTTCATCTTTCTCTGAAGCCATCACCCTTTTGTATAGTAGGAAAAATATTATCTTTTGTTCAGTCCTGAAAATGTAGTCTGATTTGATGATGTAAAACTCAAGTTAGTAAACTAGAGCCTGAAGGTTCACCCTCTGTTTGTGAAGACAGAGTTTTGTCAGAGCGTAGTCATTCATTCAATGACACACTTTTAGGAGTCATTGAAAATACAGTGAATATTTAAATTTTTAAAAATTCATTACAGTAAAAGACATTGCCATTAATGTCTTCCGAGATCCTCATCCTGACTTCTAACATTCTTATCCCACCACTCTGGCCACTTTTTGAAGTGGTTCTGCGTCCTTTCCCCAGAGTCTTTCGTTGTGCTGTTGTGGCTGCTCATTGTCCTGAATGGATTTCGCAGTCATTTTGACTTTAGGAGAGAGCTAGAAGTCCTACAGTGCCGGAGCCGGTGGACACCGTGGGTGAGGGTGCACTGTGATGTTCTAAAACGCTCCCTTCTGTTGGAGGGAGCATGGCAGCAGGTTACCTCTGTGTTTCTGAATGCACATCATAAAGACACTCAGGAAGGGAGACTTTGAGACTGCTTCGGAACGTGACAAGAGCAATGGATAAGTGTGTTCAAAGAGACGGGAGGATTGCAAGGGGGTTAATGGCCGTGCAACTTTTACTGCAATACTTTTTTCAGTTTTTCATTAGTTCATATTTGCATTACATAATGATTGCATTTCCTCAGGGGGATTGGTGCACACGCATCGCACATCCCGATTCCTTTCTCAACCCCTTTCCCTCCCTCCCTCCCCTTCCTCCATCTCTTGATCCCCTTCCCATTTGAACAAGATCTGTCTCACAGCTTCCTACTTCCTTTTATTTTGCCCTTTATTTATATTTTTGGTTTCTCATATAAGAGAAGCATTGATTTCACTTAACTCGGTATCATTTTCCTACAAATGACTCAAGTTTATCCTTCTTTACAGGCGAATAGAGCTGTGTTGGGTGTGAACACCACTCTTTCTTTATCCACTCATCTGCTGATGGACACCAGACTGCTTCTGAGATTCAGCAGCTATAAGGTATGCTGCTCTAATCATGGGTGTGCAAGGATCACTGTAACGTGCTGTCTTTAACTCTTTCAGGATGATATCTAGAAGGGGAATAGCTTGGTCAAATGGAATTTCTAGTTTTAGATTTTTGAGGAATCACCATCTGATTTCCATGGTAGTTGTACTCATTTACATTCCCACCAACAATGTAAAAGAACAGAACTGAATAGTTATACTAGAGTGCATTCAGCACATAAAACTTGAAACATTTGCTCCTACCCTTTACAGAAAAAAAGCTTGCTGGTTGTTGATGTAAAACAAAACAAAACAAAGCAAAGCAAAGCAAATAAATATTTTCTTCAAGTAAATGACCAGTCCCTTTTGGGAATTTCTTAATATTTCAGATCTCTCTCCTCTCGAAGGCGGTATCCAGATTTTAAAGGGAGTATGGCTTCTTCAGCCATACAGTAAAAGGAGAAAGGGAGAGACAGACCCCAGAGTGTGTGCGGAGTCCCCCGGGCTCTTGCTCCTTTCCGCAGTTCAGGGGTTGGCATGGACTGCCATGGCACTGATGCCCACAGGCATGACTGAGCATGCTATCCGCACTCGTGCTGGAGCCCTCGGCTGATGACGCTCGTGGCCTGGCTTCCTCTGGTCGGCTCAGAGCTGCTCTCTCGCCCCATGATGCCACAGACTCTGCTGAGGGCCAGTTCCACTCCCCTGTGGCCTTACCGGTAGGACCACTTTCCTCCCAAGCAGAAGCCCTGCAGACAAACTCCCCACACAAAGTCTCAGATCAGCTGCACGCCCATCTCAAGGGCATGCTGTATGTTTGTTTCTATTTTTTCATGTTTTTATTTATTTTTAGTAATATGTTTGCAACACATAACGAATACATCCATCATGTGGAACTGATACACGTGTGTTTCACATCTCCATCCTTTTCTCGTCCCCTTACTACTCCAGAAAGAGTGGCTATTGGCTACCACCAAGAACACAGAGAACAACAAATGCTGGAAAGGCTGCTGAGGTTGGGGGAGCTTTCTACATGGTTGGTGGGAGTTTAAATGAGAACCCCTGCAATGGAAATCAGTGTGGAGACTCCTCAAAAACACCTAGAAATTCCATGTGACTCTCTGTTCCCCTTTTATAGCTATCATATTGCAGCGATGCAGGCTCACCAGTGTTCACGGCAGCACAATGCATAAGCGCTGAATCTTGGAAGTGACGCGTATGCCCATCGACAGACGCACGGATAACGAACATGTGACCCGTATCCACAATACAGCCGACTCTGCCATAAGGAGTGGAAACGCGAGTCATTCGCGGGAAAATGGATGCGCCTTGAGACCACAATGCTAAGTGAAATGAAGCAGACGCAGGATAAATATCACATGATTTCTCTTATATGAGAAACCCAACGTATAAATAATTTAAAGCGCAAATTATAGAACAAGAGGAAGGAGACTTTATGTCGCACTCTTCACAGGAAATCAAAGTGGAGAGAAAGGTTACACCCAGGCTTTCCTTCTACTTACCCACACCGTGAGGCCAGGTTTCCAGTGGGTTAGACAATTTATAAGGAACTCACCTTCCAGAACCCTAAACAGGAAAAAAGGGTGAAATCCCTCTCAGCTCTCAGCACACCTCTGAATCCTCTCCTGTTCTTTCTCTCTAAGGTTCTATCCCAAAAGGGGTCAGAGGAGCACCTGGCTGCCGCTGTCACCCCAAGAGCCCCAGCTGATGTGAGTATTTCCACTTTGCTCTTCTCAAATACTCAGAATGTCAAGCACTGAAATTCCATAACCAACCCACTGTCTCTGGCTCTCACTATATTAAAAGGCTGGGTGGTGGGAATACGAGACTACAAAAACTAAGTGTATTAGCACGTTTCCCTGAAATGTGGCTCTAAGACTATTATTTTGTTGTGTTTCTAAAAAATGCTCATTAGGGTATTAGAGAGGCTAATGTTTGTTTTGTTTTGTTTTGTTTTGTTTTTTTCTTTCTCTTGTTTCCCTTCTGCTGAAACACATGGCAAAGGTAGCTCTTGGGCTTTGGGGTAGAAAGTTGTATACGCTGAAAAGTGAACATGAGGAGCACACTGAAAGCATTCAAATAATACTGCTCACAAATTATTCACAGCATCAAATCCACTTGGAGGGAGCAGATATCCATGAAAAACCAATTATGGGACCTTGTCTATTGCTTTTAAGCCTTCTGTGGGTCAAAGCTTCTGGATCTGCCCCAGCACACGAGGCGTTTGAGAACATGAGGCTGGCATGCAAGAAAATGGGCATTTCTTAGCCCAAGTCCTGCCATCTTTAAAATGAAGTGGCTGACGGGATGCTAATGAGGGCACAGGGAGCTCTGGATTCCACCTCGGGGTGAGGCAGGGCAGCCTCGGTGGAATAGTACGGTCTGCGGACTGGTGACTTGATCCCAGGCCTGCCATGTGCTCCTGTGGACGCCTGCCCACGGCCTCTCCATGGATCGCTTCATCGTGGCTCTCTGCAGGGACCTGTGCCTCCTCTCCATATTAGATCGTTTTCTTCCCTCCCAGGCCACATTGGTTTACATTGCAGGTTTGCCACAGGCAAAAAAATAGCAGTCCCAACCACCTGCCCTTCAAACAGACGAACCTGAAGATGTGTTGCTCGAACTAGAAGGACAATTGCTTCACCCGGCATGCCACACATCAGAAGAGGCAGATTTCAGTTTGGCAGACTGTCGGCCCCAACTGCTCACACTCTCTCTTACCTTCCCCAGGTGACTGTGGAAGGTCTGGCCCTGGTCGCCAGACCTGATCCCACATGAAGAGCTCCAGACTGAAGTTGTTCAGAGTCCCCGTGCCCCCTGAGGCTCCTGGCAATGTCCTTTTTTGCCATTTTATTTGTCCTCCTGGCTGAGGGGCCGTAACACACACTGATATCCCCTCACATGTGCAGTGGTCACTCTAAAGTCACTTTGGCAAGTGCGACGCTGGAAAGAGATTAAGGTTAAATATTTACCAGATGTTGGGCCCTGGGGAGAATCTGGGATTGGTAAAAATTTTGCTTAGTGCCTGCTCTTGGAGTGTGACTGCAGCCAACTAGCACCATGTAGACACTAAGGAGGAAGAGGAACAATGTGTCTGTTTTGCAGCTTTTGCCAAAGCATTCCTTAAGTTTCTTTAGCATGGTTACTGACAAAAGGCCTCTCCTTTCCGGGAAGGAGCAGGGGCCAGTGCTGCGCCTGTGGTTTTAATGACAGTCACAATATGAGCATCACACGCCTGCAGCTTTCCCCAGGACTGTCACACCTTGCAGCTGCAGGTGGAAACATTCTCTTTTTACCCGCAGAAAGCGTGAAGGTTGAGGCCTTCAGTGCCATGAGAGAAAGGCCCAAGGGACGGGAAAGATGACCAGCGGACCCTGGAGACAGGTCTGAATCTGAGACAAGGGAGAAAGCCGGAGGTGCACAGGGAGAAATGTCATGACCTGATCTCATCACTCAATGCCAAACCAACCCAGAAGACAGCAAGAGGTGAGGCAATGACTTCCCAAAGCCCTGTAGTGGTCAAGATGCAAAAGCAACCAAACAGCACACCCCACCCTCTCTTCCATGCCAGAGGTCCCCTCCATGGAGACTGGCATACTAAATCCTAAGAGGAGGAAGAAGCAGCAATCAAAGTCAGGAAAAGGCCTCTTACATGGAGAAATGGGTTAGAACACATAAAGCAAGTCAGTCTGAGGTAGGCTGTGACTGACATCACTGAATAGTTGTGAGCACCCTTCGCTTGCAGGGACCTTGCTGCATCAGGAGGAATCTGCAATGAGTCAAGAAGTGGATGGCGGGTCTTTCATAGATCACTGGCCTGGCAACTATTGTCTTTAATCAAAGAACACCGGAAGTAGAGAGTGCTTAAATAAGGAAATGATGCATAAATAATGGAGATGCATAGACCAATGGGGCATTTTAGTTAGGTGCAAGCACAAGGAAGGGGGAAATAGTCAGGAGGGCAACTCGAGGGATTTAAGGCATTTTTCTGGCTTAGACAATCAAAAAGACAGTTGCTCATATTTTCTGGCTATACAAATAATTTAACAAATACCTTTGATAATTCAACTAAGAACTCCAGTAGATCCTTGAGGGTAAGAATTTGGAACAAAAATAAGTAAGTGATTTGCCTGCTCTAGCCTGAATGTCCCCGAAATCCATCCTCACCGTGGTGGCGTTGAGAGGCGAGACATTTCAGGACGTGACTCTGTCCTTGGGAATGAATCTATGCCCCATGAAAAAGGTTCCGTGAGTGAGTTTTCTCTCTGCTCTTCTGTTCTTTCTCTCTGTGAGGACACGGAGTTCTTGCCTTCTGGAAACTGAAGCACCAAAGTATCATCTAGAACACAGAGCAGGGTCTCGCCAGACACCTGGCCTGCTGATCCTGTACTTTAGGGCTCTAGAGCCAGGCAAAAGTAAATGTCTGTTTCCTCTACAATCACTAATACACCCCTGCCTTCAACATGATTCTGACCTACAGATACACATATAACACATAACCCAGGATGAGGCCTCTAGCTTTTTTTTTCCATCAAAAAGTGACATATGAAAGGCTGTTTAAGGTGTAGAATAGCACTCTCTCCTTTGGGGGCAATGAGCGAAATTAGGTTTCCCTCAACCCAGCACACATTTCTGTTACAGTTTCCATAGGGATTGAGAATTTCTGTTGGGAGATAAATTATCATCAAACTCAAAAATCTGAATGTATGAAGGAAACACTAATATTTGCAAGGCTTCAAGGCTCCAGGAAAAGGCGGTCGGGGCACAAACCTAGAGAAAGGTAAGGGACTGTCAGTCACTCAGCTCCCTGGCAATCTGTCCTTCATCTGGACTCTCAGCCACAGCTTAGCTTTTACCATGATGCCTGCCAGCTCTCCCTCAGTTATCAAGCTGGTCTCCTCTGTACCCCAGCGAGGGAGGTTACAGCAGCCTGAGGCACAGGGACCCAGTGTTCAGCTTCCCTTGCCCTGGGAGTCATAGCACACACACTCCTGACCTCAGCAGCCAGTGTGACCTAACATGGGGCAGTGCCTTTTAGCGCCTCCTGAACTGGTGTAAACAGAAAGACAGGCAAGGGAGAAGGCCGAGAATAAAGGTATTTGACAAGGAGAGTTTGGGGTAGGTTTTGCCATTTTAATGGCACGTCTCATACTTTTAAAGAGCAGAATTTTTGGAGGGGGAGACACAGGTAGCCTAGGGAGCGGGGCACTGGCTGAACCCTGGTGCCCTGCTCACCTGGTCACTTTTGGGCACAGACAAACAATGCTTCTTTCCCTTCAGGGCTGCCTCACTGCAAAAACTATTAACCCACTGAGGAAAGAGCCAAGAGACCAAAGCATTTGCTAAATATTTACCAAGACTGCTGCTGTCCACTGGACACTGACCTTTGCCTGCAGAGCTCTGGTGGCCATAAGGTGCAGCAGGCGCCACAGTCCCCCTCCTCAGTAAACCTGCAGGTTTAGAGGTGGCTCCAGTCAACGTCAGGATGCTCATCTGTGTCCCCCACCGGTTTGCACTGACTTATTCACCACCACTTGCTTTCCAGCATGTTATTGCGAGTCTGTTTGCTCCACGAAACCAGATAGCATTAATAAAACCAGGTCTCCTCAGCATCCAGAATATCTGAGCAATTTCAAGGAGCACATTAGGAAAGAAGGGGAGAACCCAGAGCAGACAAAGCATTGCTCTATTTGGGCTCAATTCTGAACATGATTTTTAATCCCCCCGAATATCTGTCCTTTGTTTCCTGTCTCTGTACTCTCCAGCATAGTCTCCTCCTGAGCCCGGCTGCCTGCTTTTCCCCTAAGACTGCAGAGCTTCCGGTTTGAGAGCCTCACTTGGCTTGCAGAATGAAGGTTTGTTTGGGTTTGAGTGTTATTAGAAAAGACAGTGGGTCTTTTAGCTTCTTTCCTGCTCTCTCTTTTTTTCCCTGTGGGATTTGCTTTTTAAAAAACATCTGAGATCCCTGAATTATAGGCAGTACTGAAACATGTAAGCAAACATAAACTCTCAGGACCACCTTGGCAGGAGGATAAGCATTATATGTACATTGTAACCCTCGCCACTGCACAGGGCACAGGGGGCACAGTGCAAAGGGGGCTTGAGAACTTGGGGCCCACATCCTCCCTAGTGCTCTTGGGATCTGTTTCAGGGAGAGCTCATGGATCCCAAGGCTGTGCCGGGTACCGGGTGGACAATCCAGGCCAGGTGGTCCTTTCTTCTCCCTGCCTTCTAACTTTCCAACTCGCAGGAGGCTTTTGGAGAGTCGGCTTCCTGCATCCGTTCCTCCTTCTGCCTGTACTGGCATTGCCCTTGGACTTGAAGTACAAGGTGGCCTTCTGCTTTCCTCATGTTTACCAGGCCCCTCTCCAGTTTCTGTCTCCTCCTGATCTGCGATCCTGTGAGGGTGACGTGGCGTTGTAACCCTGTGTGTGGCTGTGTCTCGCTGTCCCCCCAAAGCCTTGCACCATCACAGGTGAGGCTGCGGAGCTGGAGGGATCTAAAGAGTGTGCGGCTGGGGTCAAGGATGCAATACTGGTATCGAATCTCGGAGCGATGCTAGGATTAAGGCTGCTTACCCCGGTGGGTGGGAGTGCGACCTGCCCTAAAGGCGGGCAGCCTGGACAGGGTACAGGGACACAAAGGGGGTCGCTGCTTGGCACTTGTTGTTTGCTGCTTGCAGCCTTCAGCGATGCCTCTGCCACACCACCGTGCCTTGGAGCCAGCTGTGAACTGAACCCTCCACAGACAGTGAGCTGAACAAACACGGCCTCTGTTACTCAGGTGTCAGGTATTTGTCAATGCAATGGGAAAAGTAACTAAGCCACCCTGCGAATTTCTACAAGTTAGCTCAGTGATAGTATTAGATGATCTCTGTTACTGAAATGAAACATCTGAGGCTGGGTAACTTCGAAGGGAAAGATGTTTCTCCAGCTTGCAGTTCTCAGGGATCACAGGGTGGCAGCCACATAACTTTGGCTGTAGCAGGAACCTGGTAGCTGATGGCATCAAGGTGTCACAGATGCAGGCAAGAGGGAGCAGTCACACGGCAGGACAGAGGCACGGTGTGCCTGCAGTCCCAGGAGAGGCACAGATCTGCATCCGTTCCTTCCATGGTCACACCCCACTCTTAACATCTCGATCTGGGGACCATGTTTCTGATACACAAGCCCCGGGGACTCACAAACTGTGCTCAAACCACACCACGACCTGCATAGAGTAGGTGCATGGTGGGTCGCTGATGAACATGTGAACTTAGGCTGACAACTGACACTTGCTCAGGGCTTGCTATGTGTCGGGTGCTGTGACCAGGGTTTTCCACACATTCTCTCGTTTAATCCTTGGAAAACCCAGTGAGTTCAGAGCTGTGGCCACAGAGAGGTAAAGTGAGCTGCTCAAGCCCCCAGCCGGACATGGGGCACCTGTGCAGAGCCTGGGCTCCTTCCTACCCCCACCTCGATGAATGGACAGAGGGCTCCAGAACCCTGGGGATCAGTGTCTTCTCACCCAACAAATTCAGAATGTGGTGTTTAACAGTTGATGGTGAAGATTCAGATGAAACACTGTCAACATGCATTTAACATCTGGAATAGAATTTTAGAACCAAGACGGCTGGAAAGTGTATTTCCTAGTGGTTTTCAAGCTTTCTTAACAGTGGGCTTTGTTTCCCTGGGAAAATCCTAGTAGAAGCTCAAGAGTTAAAATAAACTCTGGGTTGGGGTTGAGGGAGCGATCTTGCTTCACAGGGGCTCCTGACACAACCTCTAGGTCACTGCTCCAGCTCTGATGCCTCCAAGAAAAAGAAGTCCAATGCCCTACATCATTCTCTAAATGCAGTGCATCTCCAAATATAATAATTTGCCCAAGGACAGAAAGTGACAGAAGCTTCGTCTCCTTGCTCCAAAACCAACATGTTTCCACTGCATCGCACCAATGAATTGATTCCCAACCCTAGTTTCATGCTACAAGAGAATGTCCTAGTCCTACAACCAAAGACAAAGCAAACTTCTCAAAGCAAGGGTGACCATTTACATTAAAAATGGCAATGCCATATATTTGGTGTTGATGGTCAGAGAATGAGACAAACTTCAGGGAATCAAAGGGTAATAAGATAAGGTCATTGCTAAGATACTGCAAATCTAAAAAGGTTGAAGTCGCAATAATATTCAACCATTCAAATTGCATCCACACATGCAGACTCTGACCTTGAACAATTAATCCTTAGAAAATCCACAATCCATTAGATTTACACAGTTGTATTTGGTGGGAGCTGCAAGCGAGTCGATGTTTTTCAAAACAAGGTAATGAAAGCCCAGTGTTTACTGTACTAACGTGGGCTCCTCTCTGCCCAGAAGTTTCAGAATTTTAATAATAACCAACGTCAATGTTTAATTTAAAGTTAGAGCACACTGGTTAAGAAACTTCTAAAAATAATCTGCTTCATATTGATGGCTTTGGCTTTGTTGACTCATAAAATGTCAGGGTTGGAGGAAAATAACTGACGGAAGCTTCAGCTGTGATTGTACCTTTAATTATTGATGCTCTGCTCGTAGTCTTCGGACCCCACAGCTAAGGTGCGATGTGACAGGCTGAGCGTGAGGAGGCGCCCTTCCCGTCTGTCCACAGACCACAGACCTGACAATAACCGCACCTTCTGGTGCTGGCTCGTGTGCTGTCTTCCATCCTGCAAGGTCAGAAAAGGGAAGGGACGGATGTGACCAGCAGATCTGGAAGTCAGGAAGAATGAGAAGGTATCTGTGTTCTTTGCACAGCCACACGTGAAGCCCTGTCTGTGCCCGTGCATGCGTGAGGAGTTTCCAAATGCCCTCCCTGCATTACAAGTGCCCAAGAGCCAGGACGGGCGGGGGCCATTGCTATTGGGCTAAGTCAGTCACCACGCTAAAAATCTGCAGAACTGAGTTCTCCTCTTTGCTTTGCTTTATACCAACTGTTTGTGCCTGAGCTGCCTGGCTTCCCACAGTGCCCACCTTGCTCTGCATCTGACGGATCTGAGAAACCATCACTGGTCTTGCAAGACCAGTTCTGTAGGGCCAGACACCATGCCTGGTTCTTGCGTCCGTCCATCAGAGCATTCCACACTACCCTACCTTGATCTTTTCCTCAGTTAACGCTAGTCAGTGCATGGACCTGGGCTTGTACTCTTAAAGGGAAAAGCCAGAGCTGATCAGTAGCAATCACAATGGAGACACGGCATAGGTTTTCCTATGGGCAGAGAGGGCTGGGGCAGGATCCACGTGCCGCTGAATCATGAATTGCTCATGACAACAGGAGTAAGTCAGCACTCGAGGTTAGAAGTATTTTGTGTTTTGTCTCCAGTTACCTTTTCTAAAATTTATAGATTTCTGACATTTTTATGCAGCAAGAATGCAAAGTCAAAGGGTTACAGCCCCCATGGTGTCCGACTCAATGGGCTACAGCTTTCGGGTACAGCAGGCAGCAGAGACATCTCAGCTACAGCTGGAGAAGCACCTGTTGCCAGATGCGACCCTCAGCTGCACTGGCCCAAGTGCCGCACACTGCTCCACTGTGCTGTCAGGGGGCCAGACAGAGAGGGCAGCTCCCAATGGCAAAGCTCAGGTCAGCCCCAGAAATCGATCCCTCTCACACCAGTGTCAGCCACACGCAGAGCGGCTCCCCTCAGAGCAGAAAAGTGAGCTCTGACCCAGCCGAGCTCAACACTCCACACTGCGGCTGCATTACTGAGCCCGGCTGAGCCCTGTGCCGGGGCGAACTGTGGGCGAGGGCGGTACAGATGGGTACAGCGGCTCTAGGTGCCAACTCCCAGTGAACACACAGAAATGAAACAAGGACAGGTGAGGAGAGACAGGAGGTCCCAGACAGGACCAAATCGCCAAATCCAGAACAAAACAATAGAAGGCATCTTATCTTCGCTGTGTTATCAGAAATCTTATGGTTGCAGATGGACTTCAGGCACACAATGCTTATTTTAGTGAAAGCATTTTGAGCCTAACGGGACACATTTACACTCTGAAAAGCACTGCTGTCTACCTGACACCACCCTGAGCTGGAGCACTGTGTTCTGCCCGACTACCTTCTCCCCAGAAGTGGTTGCCTCACTCTCTGAGTTTTGCGGAGGGGTGGGGGGGAGTTGGGCAATTTCTTCAGGCATGAGTTAGAAGTGCCTCCTGCCTGTACATACGAGTCCGCTCTTGTCCTGCAAGAGCTGGTGTCACTTGGACTCTGCGGCATCACCCACAGCCAGGGCACTGGGCTCGCTGTCTCTGGGAAGCGTCCTGCCCAGGTACTGCACCGGTCACAACCAGCGTGGGACCTGGGGCATAACACATGCTGCTCAGTGATGACCTGGACTTTTCTCTCTCTCCTGCCCTCTGTTTCAGTTAGAGGGCTCCTTCTTGAAGCCAGCACAAAATAGACTCTCAAGAAACAGTAAGAATTTAATTCAGCACCATAAAAAAATGGAGTAGAGGGCCCTGGCTTTGCATCCTTAGACAACCATTTCTACCACTGACCCTTAGTTTACACCTCTGTACAACTGGAGACTTGAAATAAACAAATGACCTGTCCCTCCTTTTAAGGTGACTCTGACCTATTTTGCCTTTGTGTATATCCAGAACCTGACTGATACATACATACACACATCTATCTATCTATCTATCTATCTATCTATCTATCTATCTATCTATTTATAGATAGATGTGTATGTGTGTGTGTGTATAT
>NW_022900928.1:4333687-4373594 GCF_012274545.1 Fukomys damarensis
TAAATCCATAAAGGGCATACATTTCTTTTAGGGAGGCCAGATTTAATGTGTAAAATAATATTGAGCAATAACTCATTGGGAAATTACTTTTGCTAAATTTAGACAGTGTTTTTATTTCATAATTCAACACAAATCCTTTTAAATTTCTAATCCTGGGGCCAGTTTCAAATCCTCAGAGCCACCCTGTCTGTATCCAGCACCCCAGATAATGAGCCTGGCCTTTGGACAAAGACGACCTATTTGGGCAGTTTGATCCTTAGTGCTGCTTTTTGGGCTTAGTTGTTTTAAAAGGCAAACCCTTTTCTCCAACTCCAATAAGGACTACTTTTTCCCCTGTAATTTTCTTCCGTGTTTCTTTTTTTAATATCTATGTTAGATTTAATAGCCAAATCCTAGCCAAGGTTTTCCTCTCAAAATGCATTCAATTAGATTAATGATGCGTGACTCCCACTGCGCATTAAGAATCATCCAGGAACTTTTTAAAAATGACCCGGGCAAGGTCTCAGCCTCGATAAATTAAGTCCAAACTCTGAGGGACTTCATCCAGGCTCTCCGGTGATCCAATCTGAGGCCAGAATTGAGATCTCTAGCACCGAGGCACAGGGTGGTTTCCGAGGCATTCCGGCTTTCTGCATGCCTCCGATCCAGGGTTATTGCGAGGGCTCTCTGAGGACCTAAGGCCCCAGGGTCGTCCCGTCCCACCTCTGACTGACCCCAGGGGCTCCTGGAGTTTCTGAAGCAAAGCTGCGGATGCTAAAGCTAGAGCACCTAGCCAAAGCAGAGCCCCAGACTCAGAACGCTTCCGAAATGTCCATCCCAGCCGCAACCTCCTGACTGCTGAAAAGATGAGCTCTTCTCTCTACCCACGACGAAGCGCCTTCGGCCTGCTGCAGTGCTCCTCCCTCCAAAGTCCTCATCCCTTCTCCCACTACACGGGGGGGCCGGGGGGTGGCCAGCGGACAGGTGTCCACCTGTTCTGCCCTGCCTGACACGGGTGGACAGGGGCTCCCGGAGCTCAGGGCCGAGACCCCGGGCAGGCTGGTTCGAGTCTGTCTGCGGCTCACTCTCCTGAAGCCTCACGCAGGCCTCTGGGGTGACCAGTGCAACCCCGTCTTGTTCCCCTGTGGACCAGCAGCCAGTGTTTGCCTTCCCGAGACCGCACGGCCTCGCTTCGCTCCGCAGGATGGCCATGAACCCTCCTTGCCCAGGAGGCACTGAGGGGTGCGTGTCCCCACTAGGCCAGCACGCCGGTGGTCAACCGCTCTGTCACAGCAGGGGAAGCGTTTGAATTCAGGAATGAACCTGCGGACTCCGCGCTGACAGCATCACCTGAGAATTCTACAGGGAGGACTGTGAGCTGGAAGACATCAGAGGATCCCAGGTTTGTATCATCAGAGGCATCCAGTGCGGGGCCCTGTCGGACTGGGCCCTGAGGGCTGCAAGAGGAGGTTACACCATCAGCTGTCCAGAGGGATCCGTTCCTGGTTTCCATGCACCTGGCCATGCACCTGGCCCATCCAACTGTTGGTGATGCTTGAAGTGCGCTAATAACTATGCCTGGCACACAGGAGGGAAGGGTAGTGGGGAAGGAGCCTTCAGCCTTGGCACAAAGTTATTTACATTAATGTTTTGGGGAAAGACCTCCTAGCATTTGATTCATGACCAGATCCAAATGCTATTCCCAAGGATCAGAGCTAGCATACAGGGCAAGATGCGGAAAAATAGGTGGTAGAAATTGTGGGTCTAGGTATAGTCACAAAGTAATCTGTTGGGGTCAAAGCATTTAGAATCATCTGAGGTACCTAGGGGAGCTGGCTGATTTAAAGGACCGGAAACAGAAGGGACTGGCATACCTTCCCTTAAAATACAAAATTCAGGGCCGGGGATTTAGCTTAGCAGTTCGGTGGCCTGCCTTGCAAGTGCAAGGACCCAAGTTCAATTGCCAGTACCAAAAAAAAAAAAAAATACAAAATACAAAATACAAAACTCAGGCCAGCTGGGCAGAGCATGACTGAAACCTGCATGGCCCAGGACTAGCTGAGAACCAAAGCCCACTTTCCACTAGGATAAAAGACACACAGGGTCAGTCCAATTAACCAGGGAATGTAAGAAGCTTGGACCCTGTGCGGACCAGGTTGTGTTCTAGATCGATTCCAGGGAGAAAGTAGGGGTGACAACACAACACTCTCACTGCAGAACTATGAGTGTTATCTTTGACAGACACAGAGGGGTTTTCAATAAATGTAAGAAAGATAGAAAACGTCAGCCATGGAACTCGAAAAATTTGCTATTACTTAGTTTGAAACCCTAATACTGAGCAAAATATGCACAAGTTAACTCATAGGGTAATTGATTTTAAACTCCCATTCTCAAAGCTAAAATGTTTTTAATAAGGTAATTTTGCTTTCACTGGAATAGTGACCTCAAAATATATTGAAACTTGTTCCTGAAGAGGAAATGCAATTTCTAAGATGTTAGCGAAATAAGCATACATTCACTGCTGAGCTGGAAATCTTGTAGAAATAAAGACTAGAGCTACAAGTCTGAGAAATATAATTTATAAAACTGTTGCCTCGGTGTGAACACAACTCAGAGTTCAGATGTTAGCCATGGCTCTCAAAGGAGAATCTTCCTGTACCCAAAGCAGCTAAAAATGTTGATGTTTTTTGACACAAATAAGGAGAAATTGTTTCCTGTTCTGTGGTTCCATTTTCTTGTAAGTATATACCCCTGTATAATTTCTAAACTACAGCAGACGATTTACCAAGGAGTGTGTGCAGCCCATTCAGAACAACTATGCACAGAAGCCAAGGGACAAAGCCAGGGCAAGAGAGGGGTAGAGGGGACACACACACACACACACACACATGGGGGGTGGGGTGATATCCCATTTCGGTACACACGATTTGCCTGCTAGACAATTGTTCTTTTCTATAAGTTTCATGTAAACCTCTCTTTTTCTAAGAGAAGAGCAATGATTGCTTATGGTAGAAAACATTAAGAAGGCAAAGAAAAACTGCAACCATGGACTGTGGAACAACTTAAGTCTACAACTTTATGAACCTCAAATATGTGTAATCTAGTCATTTCATACTTAGTTGCACATGTCACGTGTGAATTACATGTGTAAAGCATATTGTAAATACTAACTTGCAGCCTGCTTATTTTAATTTAAAATACAAGTATCTTTGTTACAGGCAGATACTAAATTCAGGCTCTTGGGTCTAGATATTTTCTCACTGATGACTATGCGCTGTGCTACCTAGCTGTGCTGACCCTAGCTTTTGGTTATTCCAGTTTTCGCTTTCATTGATGCTGTGTTGGACACCCTCTTAGCAAAATATTAGCAGGTGCATGACTTCCTTAGAATACATTTCTGAAAACAGACTGACTTGTGTCAAAGACCATGCACCCTTTGAAAACTTTCGAACACAATGCCAGTTTGCCGTCTGAAATTGGCATGAGCATTTTGCTTCAATCTCACTGTCTGAATATTTTTGGTGCATTTCTAAAGCGCCTGTACTGAGCTGGCAAAGGGAAAACAGCACGGCCTTCGTAATTATGTTGCACCGGACCCTGTTTGCAGGAATTCCAGCCCCAGTTCTCCACACCACCTGTCGGCACGCCCGGCTGATGTCACCTGGGCCTTCTCGGCCTCCCTTCCGTGCACAAGTGCAGATGTTTCCTGACCAGGTGAGCAGTGCCCTGCACGTAGGAGTTATGAAGAGGAGGATGAAGAGGCTAAGGTAGTGCCTGCAGCGTCCCACGTGGACACCCGAGGATGCTCTGTCAGAGAGCACCGAGCATGGGTCACTGCCCAGGACCGCCAGAGGGGCCTTCTGGCCAGCCAGCACCTGGCCTCCAGGACAGATGGCCTCCGCTGCCTTGGAGAGGGGTGGACTTCACTTGCCCACCAATTTCCCTGCGAAGTGACAGATGGCGCCTGGAACCACTCACCTGGGAGAGGGAAGAAGAGGAAATCCACGTCCTTGATTTTGGCATCTGAAAGGCCCCTTGCACCCTTCTGTGCCTCCCCCCCGGGGAGGGTGGCTGTGCCTGCTCAGTGTGTCCGGGCTGGAGCATCAACGCTGAAGCCACAGATTTGAGGGCGCGGATGGACAAGTCATCACCATCTCTACATATTCACCTCTCAGCTATCAACTAAGAGCAATAATCCCTTTCTCACAGTATTTATCAGGGACTTATTCTGTGCCCCCAAGACTCACAGTGACTGCGGGGGACAGGACTCGTTCCACAGATCCGCAAGGGTGGGGTCTGCATCTGGCCAGACGCTGACCTTCTGAGAAGAAAGGTTTCTGTCTGCACTGAGGGATGCCCGACAGTGTGACAGCCTTCGCCAGGAATCAAAGAGCCAGAGAGTTGGTCTTGGCCCTCTGCACAAGCATGGGAAATGAACGGTCTGATCACCTGTGGTTTTCCGATACGCCAGCCCGGACGACTCAGGCAGCTTTTCAGGGGAGAATGGATGCAACTTGTATTGGAAATACATATCAGAAATTAAGTGTTCCAGCAAGCTACCTTACTCTTCCTACTTTCTACACCTTCTCCTCTGTAACCTGCTTACCCCGGTGTCAGACCAGCTTCTCTCTGACTTTCCAACAATGTAACTTGTGTTACTTGTCTCCCTCTACCTCTTACCTCAATGGTTCCATATTCTTCCTGACAACTAGAGCAAGTTTCTGAAAGTTCTCTTCTTGGCCATTTAGTTTTTATATTCTCAATGCTGAGCTATGCTTGCTCTTGACTAATGAACTTGTTGTCAGTAAGAAGAGACCTCCAGGACCTTAGAACAGTGCCTGGCACCTAGCAAGTCACGGAGATGAAGTTGTTGTCAACAGGTAGCATCCTGACATTATAACTAAGCTATTTTTTCTTTGCTTTACTAGCGTTCAGTAAGAGGAAGCCTAGTCACACCTTCCTCCAAATGGACAGCTGAATCCAGAATGTCCTGGCAGGCCATGGCCCTTTGGGGTTTGTGTGCAGGACATTGGGAAGGGGTCCATTTTGGACTGAGGACATCACAGACCTCTGAAACCTTTGTTACCAGGGACCCAGCTCCACAGCAAGGCAGACTCTGAAAAGAATCCAAGACTGCTCCTTCTCCAGGGCCCTGCTTATTTTCCTGAGCAGATGGAAAATCCATCAGAGACACCTAAGACTCACAAACAACAGCGAACTAATCTGTGGCAGTAGTGACGGAAGTGAGGCCATTCTACCCTGGGTGGGACAGCCAGACTGCTCAGAAACTCTGCCCACTGCCTGGGGAGGCTCGAGTTGAAGACCTGGGATAGGGTTTTACTCTCTGTGTGTCACATCTCTGCTCAGGTCTGCCAAGTTTCCAACAAGAAGATGGGGAGGTCTGAAGGTTGGCCAGAAGGTTGCATAAGAGTGGCCAGGAGTTCCTGAAGCTGGAAGTGGACCCCCAAGGAAAGCCTGGGCGCCCGTGGAGAGATGGGGTGGAGATGTGGAGTGGGGAGGTAGCAGCAGAGGGAAACCCCAGCCAGCCTGTGGCAGGCAGCTCAGGTGGGAGCCAGGAGGGCGGAGCGTCCCCGAGCTTCTGCCCTGTGGGGTCAGTGTCTCCATCAGGGCCGTGCTGGTCAGGGGCAGAGTCTCCCGGGGGCCAGGACGGCGGGCTCCGAGACCCCTACCCAGCCTCCTCCCAGTCTGAGACATCCTGCTGTCGCATTCCAACCAAACGGAGCTGTTTTATTGTTACTCGACTTCTGTGCCTCAATTCCTTTGTACGTACTGTAAAAGGAAGACAAACTAGTACAGAGCTAGCAGGGCTGTTTGTGAGAATAACTCTAGACTCCGAGTAAGTCAATAGTTCAGGCACAGAGTAAAATAAGATTTTATTCATTATGATCACTGTCATTATATGATTACTATTTGCATACATATCCTCGTTCCTAGCAAGAAAGAACACCTAACTCAAAACAAAATCTGAAAACTCGTTATGTATAATATCTGTCCTTCTATCTCTTGTAAAACAATGTCAATTTTCCATTCTGAAGCAGTTTACAAAATAACAAACACCAGTTATTGAGTACCCACTTTATGGCTGGTAGTGGGTGTGTGTGCGTGTATATATATATACTTTTACATTTAATCTTCATATTTAATCTTCACAACTCCAAAAAGAAACACTATCATCATCTCTTCAGGACAGAGGTCAGAAAACCACACACGGCAGCCCAGCCCACCGCTTGGCAGTAAGTAGCTTTGCAACGACACAGCTACACCACCTGTTTACGTACGGTCACTGCCTGTGTTGCGCTGCTGTGGCAGAACTGATGAGTGAGACGCAGACGGCTTGGTCCACAAAGCCAAAACGATTTGCTGTCTGGTGCTTATAGAGAAAGCTTACCAACCTCTCCTCTGAAGGGAAGAAGACATTGCGAGTCATAAACAAGCACGACGTGCAAGGAAGATCCATTAGCAGAGCCAAGATTCCAACCCACGTTGACCTGGCTTCCAGTTTAGGCTCTCAGTGGTGCAAGTCATCTCCGACGTCACTGGCCGTAAAGCAGGGCCAGGAGGGAGTCTCTGGGGCCTCGGTGACAGGAGCAGATGGAGCCATGAGCATCAGTCATCCACGAATGGACATCAGGCCTACGGGTCAGCAGCATTTCCCGCCCTGCCCCACCCAATTGGCTGCTGCCCTCCGTCGTCTTATCAAATGCAGGCAACACGTCACGATCTCAAAGCACAGCCCTCCCCTGGTGCCCAGCGCATTGCTCTAGCAGCACAGTTCCTCTTTTTCAGTGTCCTATCAGGTGAAGAAGTTGTTATTAGTGCTCTTTCCTACAGATGAGACGGTTCCTGGTATAGGCCAGAAGCAGGGAGGGAGGAAGAGAGAGGCCCATCTGGATTGGGTCGCACAGTGGATGGTTCTGTCCGATGGTCCAGGATGAGGGCTCAGTATGCAACTCATGCTGAGCAGTCAGCATCTGATATTGGATTTAAGCCTCCTGTGCTTTGGCAACCCAAAGCAGGGACCTGGGGACATAGACATCTGGGCTCTGTCCATCCTGATGCTCCCTCCACAGTGGCTGAGAATTTACATTCCTGACAAGCTCCTAGGGAGTGAGGACTTGCACAGAGCCACTCCCTGACCACCCCACAGCGACCAATAAATGGAGCTAATGATCAACCAAAGCAGAGATTGTAATGCAGAAGTCATTTAAACATTTACTCATGAGAACTCACTTCCCCAGCAGGCGCTGCCCTGGGCACTGCACACCAGTTTCTCTGACCCCGTGGGAGCCCTGGAGGGAGGGCTGGGAGGGTTGGTCCTGAACTGAGGAGGACACGAGGCACCCGAGCGTACCTTGTCCCAGAGCACGGCCAGGCAGGCAGAAGAAGAGCTGCACCTCCACACAGGAGCAAAGGGTGCTTTCCCACACCTGACAGGCTCCACCTGCAACTGTGTGCGTGAAGTCTCTGACCCAGAATGCAGGGAGAAGCCAGGTGCCTGACTGCAGGAGGGGAGGACAGCTTCCCCTCGCCCTCTGCTGATAACACAATCCAGCGAGTCCTTGAGGCCTGCAGTTACCACTCCAGAAAGCAATCAATCCATTCTGCACCCTTCAGCAGCCTGCAGCGGGGAAGCCTGGGGCCCAGAGAGCTTGCAGCCGAGGGTGGGGACGAGGAAACCCTCCAGATCCAGGGAGCACAAATGAACACCTCTTGAGAGAACGTATTTCAGAATTAAATGTTAAATGCTGGGGTTTCGCTCTGTAACAAGCCATGGGCTGTAGAAACAAGTGCCACGGAGCAGGAGGAAGCTTGCAGTGACCCTTGCCAGCAACAGAAAATTGTTTGTTGCTTCCCAAAGTGGTATTTGAGCCCAGCGGGCTGCACTTAAGATGTAACTGGATAATGGCGTGTGACACACCCTCCAACGGGGCTGCCACGCCGCCGTGCACGTGTCCCAGCGGGGCTCTGAGGAGGCTCCACTGCCAGCCTGAGGCTGCGCGGGTGGTGCCCAAGTGCACGGAAGAGCTGTGTTCTCACTGGAAGTTGGTGTGGGAGGCCACCAAAGCAGATCCTGGGTCCTTTCCGGGTCCTTGGTGCTTCGGACAAGGGGGCTGTTGGAAGCGACTTCACAGGCAGTGCCTCTGGTGTGCATACGCATGGGAAGCCCTCGTAGACATGGGCACCCTGCAGAGGGAAAATGAGGAGTATTGGTTTCCTGTCAGGCTATAACAAATTTAAGTCATCACTTCAGTGGCTTACAACAAAACCCTTTTACGGTCTCCCAGTTCTGGAGGTCAGAGTCCAAAATGGGCTTTGCTGTGCTCCAAAAGTCAAGGTGTCAGAAACACTGTTCATCTTGGAGAAAGTGTCTGTACAGAGGAGAATCAGCCTGACTCCGTATTCTACAGTTCACAAGGGAACTAGGAGACCACAGCTGATGTCGGAGTTACAGTCGGGGCCATAGTGCAGTCTCTATGGCCTCCAACCTGCCTGCTCACTAGTGACTCCCCGGTCACCCATTCTCAAGTGGACCGAATCTGTGAAAACCTTCCAGCACCAGGTGATGGTACCTTCCGCCTGTCTCCTCTCCTCGCCTAAACCTGAGCTGTAGAATTCGCCTATTTCCACTGTGTACACAGTCCCACTGCACCCCACAGGGTGTCACAGATCACAAAGCTGCCAAGGGAAGCAGAGCAGGTGTATCTTATACAACATCTCCACCTCGGAGACGCAATAGCACATACAGCATTAAGGTATGGAGAAGTCGTGGGAGTGATGGGTTGCGTTCATTGCCAGCTTTTAGTACCACTTATTTGATTATAAACCTGTGCAATAAAAATTGTAATGCTGGTTGAGTTTAACAGTGACTTCACCAAGTCCCTGTAGATGTACCGACAGCTCTTCAGGCACACTGGCTGGACGAAGCCGCAGCTCCTGTGGCCTCGGAGGAGCAGGGCACTAGGGCTCCTGCGTCCTGTGGAGACCAAGCAGGAGCAGTAAGGCCGGAAGGAGCTCTGCCGTCCTGTGTGACCCTCCATGTCTTCATCCCTAAGAGCTCAATTTCAGAGCCCACATTCGTGGGCTGCAGATAATTCATATTTGAAGGCAACTCAGAGGCTTACGATGTGTTTTCTTGGGCGTAAGCTTTTCACCTCGCCACAGTTCCCTGAAGGGGGAGAGGACACTCGCTGTTTGCTCCTGATGCACGGATGCCCCTTCTGAGAGATCCTGAAGGTTTGTCCCTTAAGGGAGCCAAATCAGGAGTTGTGGCACACCAGGACAGCAGGTTCACCTAGAATGTGGAGGGCACATTCTAATATTGTATGCGAGGCACACACTTTATCAGTAATATTTTAACAAATGTGTAAGTATAAATGGCTATAGCTATATACACATACATTTCTGTGTGCTGTGTGGGTGTGTGGTACTGGGGATGGAACCCAGAGCCTTCACATTGAGCTATATCCAAATTCTTTTGAAATTTCTTTTTATTTTGAGTCTCTTTATTTTAAGTTGCTCGGGGTGAGCGCAAACTCACAACCCTTCTGTATCAGCCTCTCAGAGTTCTGGGATTGTGGCCCTGCACTACCACAGCCAGATCACACTCTTTTATGAAGCTGGTAATCAAACCTGTGTTGTCACATCACCAATCACCTTCTTCAGAAAGAAGACATTGCCAGTGGAGACTGGTTATAAATAATAACGACGACATGCGAAGGCTAAGTCTCCATGTCTAACTGAGGCTCAGGAAGGTGGACCTTGAGCTGAGAAGAGGTCAGAGGGTAACTGGGTGGAACCACATCAGTATTCACACAAAAGCTTGTTGTCAAAGTAGGCAGAGACCAGGGCTATCAGAATCACTGAATTAAATCTTCTCAAGGTCCAAATAAGGCAGCTCTCGGGAAAGGCAACTCACAGAAGAGGAAGCCAATATGTCTGTCACTCCCGTCTCTGGATTCTGCCACCTGTATGCCTTTGCTTTGAGGATATCTGTCTTTCCTTTCCTTGTCCTACAGAACATTTTCATCTCTCTAGTCTCATGAGAACAGGGTGTGTCTGTCTCATTTACCCTACTAACCCTAGAACCTAGCATGGTTAGGTCACATACTAGGCACTCAGTAAATATTCAAGAGTCTATAGGTAAAATAATGCAAGCGTGACTCTTTTCTTTTGCTAATGCAATTTGAGCTTTTCATAGATCAAAAACAAATCACCACCCAAACTTTTTTTTTTTTTTGGTACCGGGGATTGAACTCGGGTCCTTGCACTTGCAAGTCAGGCCACAGAACCACTGAGCTAAATCCCCGGCCACCCAAACTTTTTTGTTTGTTTGTTTGGAGCTACCCATGGCCCCTCAGTGGCTAACAATTTGTAGCTCATTTGTAAAATACCAATGAGCAGACTGATCTTTCTTCAGGTTACTGATTTCATTTACCTCACTGTGATGTTTCTATTCTTGGCAAAAAAATGGGGCTGAACGAATACTAAATGGTTACCACAGGTGTCCGAGGGAAGACCATGCCAGAGAAAGCAAGAGGTCTCGCCAGGCATACCAGCATCAAAAGCAAAGAAGCCAAAGCTGTTAGCACGTTGAGATAGAAAGGTTGGAGACAAAGACCGGAAGCTCTGGAGAGAGGGAGAAATGGGAGTCACTGGATACCAATCCCAGGGACAGAAGCAAAAGGGAGAAAGGCAGAATAACAGAGCTTATAACCAACACTCAGTTTCCTCTGGCTACTGTTGGAGTGATATGGGCAGAGCTATCTGTGTAGCTGCCAGGCCAGGTGGACACACCGTCCTCCTCACCACCTCTGTGAGTGCTCTTTGCATTAGAAATTTTGCAATAGAAACAGAGCTTGAATTCATAAAAGACACCATCAACACTTTTACCAGGAGGAGAGGAAGGACATGGGGCCCCGTTGGGCTCTCCAGTACACTTAGTAACTAGAGGTTCCAGTACCCGACAAGTCCTAGTCTTCATCTAACTGAGATCTCAAGATCACAGACTTAGGTCTACACTTTAAAACACTGCATTTATAGCTGGGGTATAGACGGTTTGACTATGCTATTAAATGAGGAGAGATAAAACAACCTGACAAGAGAATTTAGACACAAGCTTAAATATCACATGATTTCTCTTATGTAAGAGACAAAATATAAATAAATTAATGAGCAAAGTCTAACATAAATAATAGGAAACAGGGTGATAAATGTTTTCCAAAAAGGAAGCAAATCAAGAGATAGAGAGAGGGGAGAGGAAGGGATGGGAGAGGGATACAAGAAGAATTAAGATGTGTTATGGAAGTGTACCAACTGCCCACAATCAGTGTAACTGCTGTGTACTGAAACGTGGACGAGTAAAACAAACGAAGAAGGAGTGGAGGAGCGGGGGTAATGTGCAGCCTCCGAGCCTGTGAAGGGGCAGCTCTCCCTGGGTCCAGTCTTCAGAGAAGGCATTCCACCAGGAAAAGGTGAAGTTCAAGTGCAGGCTACGAGCAGCTCCATGCTGATCCTCAACACACAGGGGGCCCTTGAGTTCTGACTGGTCTGACATATGAACAACTTGGGTTACCACCAGAATTTTAGCTTAACTTGCGACCAAAAATCTTCAGTTACAACCCGAATGCCGGCAGCGTGTGCTTCCCGATGGACTCAGATACGGATCTCACCCTCAGAGAGCTCTGGAAGGAACAGAACAGCATCCTAACCTGTGTGGGGTTCCCTGAGAAGTCCTGGGCCAGGTTGTCTCTAAGGATACTGAGCTCTGCCTGTGTGCAGGAGAGAGACTTTGAAGGCAATTGGCCAACATGAGTTACAACTCACCCTTGGGAATGAATTGAGTTCATTCAAGGATCCACTGTAACGCGGAAATAAAAACTGAAATTTTAAAAAATAAATGCACTTTGGAGGAGAGCTCAAGGACAGCGGTTGTAGCAATGTGAACATTTAAACTGTGGAGGGCAGGGTGGGGGGCAGCGGTCTCAAGACTGGCTCTCAGAAGTAACTACAAAGGCTGTGAAGTGCTCAGCAGTAAGGGTCATAAAGTGGAGAGCATACACAGTTCTGTCTGGACCTCTACAGGGGAGCTTTGCACACTGGGTATACTACTAAATTAAGAATCCCACGTCATGTCAAGGTGCAGAGCTCCATTCTGGCTAATCCTTTTTTGTTGTAAGGATAATTGTGGCACTAAGGAAAGGAAATATTTGCTAATCACGAATAGGAATTGCAGTGTGGCCTTACCAAAGAAACTCGGAGACAAAGTGATTCTGACTTTGGTGAAACTCTAGGGAGTTTAGCCTCAGGTAGACGGCCATTAAGGTGACCA
Organism: Fukomys damarensis; assembly: GCF_012274545.1. Taxonomy (NCBI): domain Eukaryota; kingdom Metazoa; phylum Chordata; class Mammalia; order Rodentia; family Bathyergidae; genus Fukomys; species Fukomys damarensis. The sequence continues at coordinate 4,346,016 of NW_022900928.1, forward strand.
AGCACGAAGCCACTCCCCCTGCTTTGTCTCTCTCCTTCCCTTGTTACTACGCACTTCCTTCCCTCCCTACCCTTTCCCACCCTATTTTCAACTTATCTATCATCTCTTCTTCTACAGTCTTTGGTTTTATTTTGTTTGTTCGAGACAGGGTCTCACTGTGTAGTCCAGGCTGGCCTTGAACCCACAGCAATCCTCCCGACTCAGCTTCCTCAGGGCCCAGCGCAGTCTTGACTTACTGGGACCTTTGCTCACTCGAGTACATCACGGTCACCCTCTGCTCCCTCCACGGCAATGTGATACTTTCTATCACACAGAGAAATGCTCTGGAAAGGAGATAGGTCAGGCTGGTGCTCCCTTCCTGCTCCACCAGCCAGGCTTCCTGAGAATGCTTTACACTCAAGAAAAGCGAGGACGGGACTGGACACACCAGAGAAGTTATTGATTGCTTAAGCCGTCAGCCCGAAGATCTGACACAGAGCACAAGTTGGCCTAAGATCTGCCTCCACTCGATAGGTCAGGCGTGCTCCCTTCCTGCTCCACCAGCCAGGCTTCCTGAGAATGCTTTACACTCAAGAAAAGCGAGGACGGGACTGGACACACCAGAGAAGTTATTGATTGCTTAAGCCGTCAGCCCGAAGATCTGACACAGAGCACAAGTTGGCCTAAGATCTGCCTCCACTCGGTCTGCTGCCACCCATGGGCCCAACAGCTATGCCCACTGGGGTCCTGAATCCTTGGGAAAGAACACAGCACCCCAGAGCCGACGCTCCCCACACTATGCAGGCAGCACAGTGCCTATCCAGGAAAGCAGGAGGACAGACATCCTGATGAGTTTGTTTTGGAGCAGGAGGCAGGGAATCACACTGGATAAATAAACCTCTAAAGTCCTCCTCAACTCCCAGTCTGCACTGCAGACAAGTGAAGCTTGTACGCAAGGAAGGTGAATAAATTACCCTACCCACAAGATCAGAAGAGAAACTCTGACAATATCATGTAAAGGTCTGGGGTCTCGTTAAGGGCTCTGCTATCGTGTCACCCCCCCCCCATCTGGGTCATTTTGACAACTAAACCCTCTGAGAGGAAAGTTTTTCCATGAATGATAGAAAACATTCCCTCTCCCCAGGGATCAACATAAAAAGCCCATAATCAAGGCCAGCAGCCCGATGGCTGTCTGGTTAATATCCCCGGCAGTGTGAAGAGGGGGACAGTGGGCTGGGCTTGGCACAAGCTCTCACACTGAGACTGCAAGCCAGGAATATTTTTCCTAGAAAGCAACCCACTGGGGAGCCTCAGGGAGGGAGTGAAATATAAATTATTCATTTCCTGTTCTTTGTCTCCTGCCCCCAGCAAGCCTGGTTCCACAGAGGCAGCCCAAGCAGCAGTCTTTAGGACAGAACGGACAGGACAGGGCTCCCTGTGCTAGCATAGGTCAGACCCGGCCTCCCAGCAAATGCACACTGCAGGGGGCTGCAGGCAGCCTGCACAGTGGCAGGAGAGGACAGTGATTCATGCATCACCTGACAAGCACACTACAGACCCCCATACCTCGGCCGCAGACAGAGTGGGCAATTTCCCCATTCTGTTAGGCTGGGGGTGTCGGAGAGTGACAGTCACCTGCGGTCTCCCCTTGAGTAGGAGACACCTAGCAGGTTGGCTTAGCACAGTTCTGGGTGCATCTGAGTGACTAACTTACTGAAGATGGGAGCCACCTGTGTGTGGGTGGCTCCAACCCACAGGCTTAGAGCCTGCATGGAATAAAGGAAACAGAAGCTAGGCTCACTCGGTGTCTTTGGAGGGGCTCTGATCTGCACCTCCACCTTGGACGTCTGTCCTGGCTTCCAGCGCGTCTTCCAGTGTGGAACTGTGGCTGCCCCATCAGGACTTGCGCGGGGTTTCACAGTGAGCTCCAGGGCTGTGGATTTTCCAGCACACAGGCAGCCCTTTTGTATTCGTCTACCCCTGACTGCATGTGGCCACTGTAAGCCAATCTTTCAAATCCTTTATGCATCTACTTTATACTGAATGTGTTCCTCTAGTGAACCCTAACTGATGGACATTCTGGTACCAGGCGTGGAGTCAGGGAGGCCTCCACCCAGATCTCAGAAGAAGTCCCAGGAGGCCAGGCAGGGTGTCCCTGAGATGGCAGTGTGTGAAACTGTGAGAGTGAAGCCCAAGGTGCAGTGGGGACCCCGGAAATTTGAGAAGATAGGAATGGGGATCATTCCAGGAAAGATGCAAGGAGGAGGCAGAGCCAGCCCAAGAGAGGCCAGCTAGGGAAAGCTGTGAGCCAAAATAGACCTTTCCCCTACCTTTCAGGTGCTGGGTGTTATGTCAGCGATAAAGGAAGCAATCGAGATGGAGTCCTAGAGGGGGTGGCTCTGGAAAGGAGACAGGTCAGGCTGGTGCTCCCTTCCTGCTCCACCAGCCAGGCTTCCTGAGAATGCTTTACACTCAAGAAAACATCAGCCCACAGGATCTGCAGCCCTGGGAGCCCCCAAGGACTACAGAAAGTGACCAGGTTCACTCTGGAAGAGTGTCTGCTGCCTTCGAGACGGCCTGGCCCAGGACCAGTGTCCCCAACACTGGGGATTGTGTCTAGAGGCCTCCAGAGCCTCTTGCGGTCCTAGGCGGAACCTCTGAAGATGAGTGGACAACAAGGGCCTTAGAGCTGACCTGCCATTGGGCAGAACTGGCTGGTCACTATGTGCACAAAAAGGTATTTAAATCTCTCTTTTGGTTCCTCCCCTGACTCTGCTTCCTGGGTGCCATGACACAAGCAGCTTTTCCTCTGCCAGGCCCCTCTGCCAAGCCGCTGTGCACCGAAGCAGCTGGCCACAGACAGCAACATGAGCCAGAATACACCTGTCCTCCTTTAGGATATGAAGAAAGTAACTAAGACCACCGGCATCACTGCAGCGGGACACCAGGCTGCACCCACCTGGGGACTGCTTTTCAACAGCCACTTGTGTTTGCAGCCAGGGCACCATGGATGGACCCTGGGATCTGCCACCAGATGGTCATTTTCCTGCAGTTTAAGAAGCAGGACTGGACTCTTGGGAAGAAGCAAGAATCTTGGATCACTTGCAGAGGCAAGTCACATTAATCCTGCAATTAATCTGAAGAGTATAAAAGAAATGACACCCACACCACCAGATTGGTGAGGAAGATCGGGCTGTTTGATGTTTCTGAGCTGTGGCTTCATGGTTTCTCCTTTCTCACAGAGCGTCAGGACCCCGCCTCAGTGTCTGCAAGGGCCACTCCTTCCCCTGGTCTGCCTCGCAGGCTCGCTGTCCCTCCCTCCACACTGCCAGAGCCCCTACTCTTATCCAGGTGAGTACCTGCTCACTGACCTATGGGCCTCTCGCTAACCCAGCTCCAGTTCCTCGTGGTTCAACAAGCAGGGAGAGGAGCTGGCAGACCTGAGCTGCTCATCCTGCCTGTGTGGTTTCCTGCCTTAACCCAAGGGAGACACTTATCCGAGACCAAGAGGGTCAGTACCCAGTGCTCCCAACAGTGCCTCAGGGTTGGCAGTGGCATGGACACAATGAACCACTGCTTCGTGTGTGCCAATTTCCTGCAAGTCCATCCTTTATTCCCTGGCCTAATCCCACATGCAGGAAAGTTTTGTGTCAGCGGGAATTTCAGGCCAAATACAGACTTTTCTCCCAAAATTGTGGTGTTGAACTTCTACCCCTTCTGCTCTTCTCTTTGCAACCAGGACCTGAGTGGTTTGTCTTCACAGAGGTCTTGCATTAAGAGAGGAAGCTGTGGTTTGAAACCTTAAATGAATGCATGTTCATCACAAAGGGGGAGAACAGGAGGAAAACAGTGAAAATAAACATCTGTGAATCTTTCCCTGATAACAGCAAAAGCACACAAGAATGGCACTAGGATTTTTTTCATTCAATAGAAAGTAAATACATGCATGCATATGTGTGTGGGTGTGTGTGTGTGTGTGTGTGTGTGTGTGTGTACCAACTGACTAGACCGGAAGTCTTGTAATCCCTTCATCTCTTAGTAACCTGCTACCCACGTGAAGGCTCTTGGACCACTGGTGATATTTTCCAGAGAAATTGGACTGAAAGGACCCGCACCACGCTGTCATCTTGGTGACTTGTTTCACAGAAGTCATTTGTCATTTCTTGGATTTTTAAGAAAGAATTATGACTGGAATCTGTAAGCTAATGCTTCCCACAGAGGAGGAAGGACAAGATGTGAAACATGGAAATAAACATCTGCTAATGTACCACTAATAAAGGAATATGCTGATTCCCTCTCCAAAATCAGCTGCAAGACATGCATGTGTACACGTGTGTCTCCGTGTGTGTTTGTGCACACATTTTTGTGTGTATCTCTGGGTGTGTGACAGCATCTGCTCTGGTACTCACAGCCACTGGGGAACAAGTGACCTACTGGACACCTGTGAGATTTTTCCATAGAGGAGAACAGAGGAGGCCAAGATGCCAGTCCTGGCCTGTGGAGAGGGGCGGAGCAAAGCCGAGGGCGTGAGGAGGTGGTGCCAGTGGCGTCCTGAAGGCGCAGTGGTTCTCCCTGACAGGCAGAGAGGGCAGACGGACGCGCAGCCATGTTGGATTCTGAGGGAGACTCATCCACTTCCGGTGAGAGGCGGGAAGGCCAAAGAGAAAGACAGTGTTGGTGAGGCGAAAGCAAACTGTGGGGGAGCTTGGACTCCATCCCTCATCTCCCACAGGGAACTCTGTGCTGGATCCGTTAGGAGTCCCGGTTCCCTGCTCCAGTTCCACAGTGAGAGAGCCCCTGAGGGCTTCTCTGGGCTCTGAGGGGAAGGGTGCCCCGGTGCCTCACACCTGGAATGAACCAAGTCCACTGTCAATCCAGGGACAGAGCATAGCAAGGCACTGCCAGCTGCCGCCCCTCCACCTGAGATGTGCCAGACGTGCAGAGGGACAAGAAATCATCCTCGCTAGGCTTCTGACCCCGTGCTGAAGCCTGACCAGCCAGGATCGCTTTTACCACACACAGCGCCTGTGACACCAAAGTGTTGCTTCACCCCGCCCAGCAACGAGAGTGTGGCTCTTCGTGGTGGCCGGTCACTGCCCTCCAGGACCTCCCAGGAACACTGTTTTCTCTCCTGAAAGTTTTAACATGTTCAAGGTCCACAAATGCTCGAGGCAGCTGTCACTGGGCAGGGCTGTGCTGTGTCAGCCCATCTCAGTGGTGGGTGCCAGGCAGGTCGCCCTCATCTCCGAGTGAGGCACCCCACTAATTTAGGCCTTGCGGTAACCTTGTCAGCTCAGCCTCTCCTCCCATGCCTGCCCCTGAGCCTCTGTAGTCTGTCGTGCTCTGGTTTTCCAGGTAAATCTGTGTAAAGCTCACCCTCCTTGAGATCAAATTCTAAAGGGAGAAACTGAATTTAACAAGGCATTGTATTTCCTTCTGGAAGCTCAGTTTCCAGTCCTCTCTGAGGCCCATGTTTGCAAAAGCCTCATAAGGATTTCTTGTTATTTTCCTTTCAGCCACAGGAGAATATATTTCATTTTGTTGGCAGTTGCAATGATTTTTGTTTCCTCTCATTTCTGCAGCCAGCCTCCTCCCTGTTTAGCCTCGGAAGTGACAGTGAGTCTCTCCTTCGGTTCCTCTCCCAGGCTGGTCTTCCCAGGACCTTTCCCTAGATGACTTTTATGATTATCATGGGCCTGACCTAGATGGGTGTCGAGTCCAATCCACACAGGCTTCCTTCCTCTTCTTGGCGCTGCTGGATGAGAGGTCCGGGCTCCCTGTGTTTCTGTCTCCTGAACTCTCTCAAGCCACCTGCTTTAGGTGGACACCAACTACCTATCACGGCTTCATCAGACCTCTACCACCACTGCTACCATGTGAGTCCCAGGGCCCAAGGGAACGGCACAAATCTCAGACAGGGACTCGGAAATTGGGTGGATTACAGTTTTATCAGAGGATTGATGGCTAGTTTATTAAGTATTTTATAAGCAATTAAGCCCCCCAATGGCTACCTGCCAATGGTAAGCCATGCCAGGCCTCTAAGTTTATGCACCCAATGTAAGAAGATGGGAAAGATTTATTTTGCGGTCAAGTTGTAGCCAGCACCTCCAGGAGTCGATAATGGCCAACACTTCTTTACATTCACTGCTGTAATTTAAATCGCTTTACTTTCCCTGGAGAACTTGTATTTCACATTTCTATTGCAAGCCTGTGACCGGCAGGAAGACCGCTGGACACTCAGTCTCTTGAGCTCACCCTTGCGTCATTCAGAAAAATCACTCACACGGCTTCATCTCAAAGCGGTTCATTGAGAGCTCATCTCCCCCCACAGAGCTTAAGGTCTGCTGTGATTCACATAGGATCCAGCCTGCGCTTTTTCTGTAATCAAGTACGATTCCTTTCCTCCTCCATCAGCAGGCTTAGAATCTACCAGCTGGAAACATTTTCTCCAAAATGACAGCGCTGAAGTCGGCAGGGTGGCGGTTATAAAGAAGCACTAGCACTTGCTCTGTTCCACCCAGTCCCCGATGCCATACGTGCTCCACTCTGTGCTGGATACGAAAAAAGCTTCATCAATAAAGTGGCTTCCATAACAGGGACCTTGGAGGCCATGGCCTGCAGGCAGACAGGGAAGCAACTGAAAGCACAGATCAGGGAAATCTGCCAAGCACCCGTGTCCAGTAGGGAGCAGCTATTCCACAGGAGCACAATGGAAGGCACTTTTTATGTACCCCAAAATACAGTCTTCATTGATAGCCAGGTACCCTGCTAAAACTTCTATTACTCTGTAAGATTTCTGGGAGACAACTAGGAACCTCCAGTTGCCTGCAGAAAGGGGAAAACTGAACAAAATTAACAAAAAACAATACAAATACTAATGCCCCTCCATTTTTCTGATAAGAAGGTCCGCATGGTGATTCTGGGCTTTTGTTACTGTTGTCGGTGTTCCTTTTTGAAATTTATGGGTGCATTTTTAATTAAAAAACAGAGACTGCGGGCCAGGGAGTTAGCTCAGTGGTGCTGCTGCCTGCCTCACAAGTACAAGGTCCCGAGTTCGATCCCCGATCCCCGGTACCAAAAAAAAATTAAAGAAAAAAGAAAACAGAGACTGCAGTAAGTAAATAAGAATATTTCTCCTCTCCCTCTGTCTCTCTCCCTCTCTCTCTCCCTCCCTCTCTCTCATCAGAAACTAAGGTATTGCTTTGAGAGACTAAGTGAAAAATTGCTTGAGCCCAGAAGTTTAAGGTCAGTTGGGCAACACAGCAAGCCAATGTCCCCAAAATATAAATAAAGACAAAAATAAAACAAAATATTGCATATTAGATTGAAATTCCCAGTGGTACCTTCCCTTTCCTCTCTAAATGAATCCGTTTGAGGAATTTTGTGTACTTCAGTACATATTATAATACTTTCTTTAAAATAGTGATGACACAGGTCCCAAGTTTGATCCCCAGCACGAAAAAATTAATTAATTAATTAATTAAATGATGATGATGGTAGCAAACATACTGCTTACCTTGCTTTGCAAATATTAATTCATCTACATAATAAACAAGAGGCAAATTAGTACTTCATGAAGCATTTGAATAACATTTCCACCGTCACACAACCAGTAGACACAGAGCCACATTTAGATACACACGCCGGACTTCAGACATTCCTGCTGTCAGAAGTCACTCACAGCAAACTCGCACTTTTGTTTATGATCAGAACCGTAAGTGGTACTGGTTTAGTCTTCTTTAGCTTTCCTAAATGCTATCACTTGTATCACTCTGCAACGTGACTTCTTAGTGCAAAATTTTAGATATTTATACTTATTGATAGATAGAAATAAAATATTGTAATTTCATAGCTCCTGAAATATTCCTCTGAATATTTATAATATAACTACATAGCTCCTAGGTTGTGTTTAAAGCATGGGTTGTTTTGTACATATTTTCAAAAAGCTTCCCACCAACAAAATAATAAAAATTTAAATGAAAAGTTTAAATACATTTCAGTTAATGTTAAATATCCTCAAGATACATATACTATTGAAAATTTTGCTTCAAAATAAATGAAGGGAAAAATATTCCTCTCTACTGTCCAAACCAAAAAAAAAAAAAAAAAGTCAGCTCCACAGACTGAATCACATCTGGACAACAGACATGTGACTCTTTCCTCACATTTGTGACTAAATGCAACACAGGGATTTGTTCTCAACCAAACCAAAGGACTAAACACATTCGTTTGTTTGTTTGAGTGTTTAAGATGGGGTCTCACTATGTAGCTCACGGTAGCCCAGGCTGGACTCGAACTCACTGCTTAGGACTAAACACATTTTGAATAGCAATTGTACACTCAAAAGTTCTTTTCTTGTACTTTCCTATATATTGGAACACTATTTTATGTACCAAGAAGTAAACAAAAATATAACTAAACAAATAATTATAGTTATGTGTATACCATGAATAATCGATATAATTTAGCAAATATTTTAGATGGTTAGATACTCTTTTTTTCTTTTTCTTTTTTCTTTTTTTTTTTTTTTTGAGAGAGGGTCTAACTATGTAACTCAGGCTGGCCTCAAACTTTTAGTGATCCTCCTGCTTCAGCCTCCCAAGTTCTGGGACTACTGGCATGTGCCACTACACCTGGCCAGACACTCTCTTAACAATGCAATAAACTTTGCCCAAAGTTTAGTGGGAAAATGCTAAGAATAAAGAAAAACTAGAGAAACACAAAAATGTGAAATACCAAAAAGTTAACAGAATAAAGTAAATGTGCTTTAACACAAAACAATATTTCCTAAGGTAAAAGATAGAGAGCAAAGTTATCTTTCAATATCCGTTAAAAAGTTCTACACGATATAATTCAGATCTAAATAATGACCACATTCATCCTGGGGAATTTGTACCTGTACATGATGTATCTTGATGCCTCTTTTTTTTCCATTCCCCTCCCCTCCCTTCAACCTCTCCCCCACCTTATTTACAAAAGCCCCATTTAGATTTTTCCTTCTTTTCTCATTTTTTTCTTTTTCCTTTCTTCCTTTCCCTCTCTCCCCTCTGTACTTCCCTCTTCCTATTGAACATTTTTTCCTTATTTCACACTGTCTATGATACATTTTCGTCCCTATTCACACTTTCAGTTTCTTACACAGAGAGACAATGTGATATTTACACATGTCAAATTTATTTCCCTTAAGACTATGGCTTCAAAGTGCATCCACTTAGCTGTAAATGTCACAAGTTTATCTTTCTTTCTTTATGGCTAAGTAATACTCCATCTTATAGAAAACCACCTATTTTTATCCATTCATCAGTTGATGGACATTTGGGTTGTTTCCAAGATTGTACCAATAAAATTAAAATTTTAAAAATAAAATGAAATGTAATTATATTTTAAAAATTGCTACATGAAGAAAAACGAGAGGGTGCTTTTTACACAAGTTAGTTTGAGAAAGTTTAATACATCTTTTCAGTTTTTTGCATAGGTCTGTAACAGTTCTAAAGCTATAAAACATGTTAAAGAAGATTAAAATATCAATGGACCCCTTTTCTGTTGCACAAGGAGAGGATCTAGCAATTTGGGGTTCAATTTGGATAGCAAGTTGGTGACTAAATTTAGGATATGGATCCACAGAGCTGGGGTGTGGAGGAAAGGGAAAGGCAGTTGTCCAAGTAAGCAAACTTTCAGTTATACAATAAGTTCTAAAGACCTGACATTCAGCATGGTGTTCACAGTTAATAATGTTTTGCATACTTGAAATGTCCTAAAAGAGTTCTCAAATGTTCTCACCACCCCAAAAATATAAAATATAATAATCATATGTTGGAGTGAATATCATAATTAGCTTGATTGTAATATTCATTGTATATATAAATATAAAAGGATTATGTTGCACACTTTAAATATATATAATTTTTATTTATCAATCACACCTCAATAAAGCTGGGAAAAAGGAAGCCAACCACTAATGAGACACATTTCCTGTAGGTATTAAATAAAAAGTTGGAGATCCCAAGATGGAATCTAGGTATTAGAAACTGACCCAACTAAATAACATCTGAAATAGTATTGATCAAAAGATGTATTACTTTAGCACTTAAATGCAAACTCTTACACACAATACACACATACAAATAAATTACTAATTCATGAATATATTTGGAAAATAATGTTTTCTACATCAATCTTTTAAACTCTTTAAAAAGTCCCAAGTGCCTTTGAAAAGGTTACATTATGTTTACATAGTAGGAGAAATTAAAATCAAATCTTAGCCTGATTTTTAAAAATCTGCTCCCTGCCCCAAAATCTGTCTTGCCTCTGCCGTGGAAAATCAAGCCCCTGCTCTGAAAGCCGGTTTCAATCAGAAGACATTACAATGCAAAGGCGACCCATGCAGTGGAGCCCTGGAAGGCTGATAGATTCCGTGTGAAACTGTGGCCTACACAATGCACCTATGGTGAAGCACTCTGCCAATTTGGAGACACAGGAATTATTCCTGAAAGTCAGTAATAAACGACCTTCTTGTACCCTCCAAACCTTACTAAGGACACTTGAGGGAATTCGAGTACTTCGGCAACTTGTACCTGCATAATTATTAAATAATATTATTTTGCATAGAAACAATTTCTTCACAGATTTATGAATAATACTGTGGTCTCTTAAAAAGACATATACTGTACTAAAGCAATATTATATAAGGTTATTTGATAGACCAGCTAAATTATGTGCCGTGACAAGCCTTCCTGTCCCAAATCTGTCCTGCCTTGTGGCTTCTCTGGAGAACCAAACTGCTTTTTTCTGGGTGCATTGCAGTATCTCTGATAATGACTCCTGGCTTCTTCTCCCATTGTGATTTTGTTCCTGGGGTAATTTCCTAGGAGTTACTTACAACCCATCAGGGAATATCTCAATTATAGATTGGGAAAATCATCATAAAACATAGTTTTTCTAAAACCCTTACACAGATTAAGAAATTAAGATGAACGAGAGCTAAGACCTTGTTCAAAATCTCTCCAGAGACTTTAGAGTTAGAGACAGGGCTAGGAAGCGAGTCACTGGGGGTGCATCACCAGTAAGACACACAGGGATAGTAGCAGCCTGGGGATGAGAGGGCTAAGATGGCTTTAAGCTTTATGCTGAGATTTTTATATTCAAGCTGAATTACTGAGCTTTCCCCTCACTGGACATCTTATGACTTAAAGGAAGAGAGGTTTGATTTGGCTTATGGTTTCAGGGGATTCAGTTCATAGTTGGCTGGCTCCTGCAGAAACAACATGGTGGTAAGGGCGTGGGCATAGTTCATGGTGGCTGGGAAATAGAGCAAGAGAACAGTGCCAGAGAGAAAGGAGCCAGGGATCCAATACAGACTGCATGGTCACACACAGAAGTGTGCTCCACCAATAGCCAGGTAGATCCCAAAGCCAGTCAAGTTGACACCCAGCTAACCTGTCACACAGGCACTAGAGGGAAAGTTTGTGAGCTATCTGCAAACTAGGAAGTCCAGTACAGAAACAGCCATTTCCTGGATCTTGATGTATTTCAGTGCGGTGCAACAAATATGTATCTAACACTTAGAAGGGAAACTCACGTTGCTGGCTTCTTCTCCAAGTCGCGGCGAAAATGTCATCCCTTCAGAGAATGCTTCCTTGGTCATGCTCCTAAAATACGCTCCCATGACTCAATCTCTAATTATCCTCCTTACTTTGTTCATAGTACACATTGCACCAAGAAAATTAATTTACTTACTTGCTTATTGTCCTTTGCCACCTCCCCCTGGAACAAACAATTCTTCTACTTGATATTTTTCACCGTGGGGTTCCTGGTGCCTACTGTAATATCGAGTGCAAGAAGACACTGAGTGGGTGAAGCCAAACCCAGATGGCAAACAGGAGGAGAGAGGGGGCAGCAGAACAGGCAGTAGTTTGTGTAGGAGAGCGGTGTGGGCAGGCTGCGGGGCAGGACTTCCTGACATGGGCAATCACCTGATAGGACAGGTGCACCTGAGAAGGGACGAGGTACCAGGAGCTGAGTGAGAGAAGGGCCGGCACCCACAGGGACGAGGGGGCGGCGGAGGACTGGAGCCTCTTGGTGGCTGCTCAGACCCCCCAGCTCTCCTGGAGTCCACCGAGTAGGAGCTGGCTGTGCAGCTGGATCTGCTCAGGCCAAGAGCACAAAGGGCCCGAACACCAAGACCCTTTCCTCAAGCCTTGATGTCGGCCCAGTCCCCTCACCTGCTGCTCCTGATTCCTGCCCCTGCCCCAAGAAGCTGTTGGACCAGAGCAAGGTGTCTGGCCGGTCCAGGAGAACAAAGCCACTCTGGGCCTTGCCACGTAGCCCTGCCATGGGAGGCAGTAACTGGAATCACTACAGGTGCTGAGGAGCACTGAAGAGCAGAATAGAAGACAGACGCAAGGAAGCAGGGAGACGGCGCTTCTGCCGAAGGGAAGGGACCGAAAGACGGGGAGAGGAAAGGGACGCGAAAGGAGTTCAGATGCGTTCTGTACCGGTAGCAACACCCCGCAATGCGCGTCATCATTGTGTACTGTGAACCTGGACTAATGAAAACATTAAAACATTTTAACGAAAGGAGAGAAGAGCTCCAGAGATCCTCAAGACACACCTGCAGAGTACGAGCAGGGAACCGCAGGCCAGGCCGTGGGGAAGAAATTCAAGTGCGCCTTCCAGAAAGGATTTGCAGCTCTGCAAACCCCACTAGGACAGAGCGCCATGCTGTGGGGGCTCCTGCACCCCTCTCTGCACCCCAAAGGCTCTGCACAACTTGCCCAGACCCAAGCCTCAGTTTGGTCAGCACCCAAACCACTGTGCCCAGATTCTTCTGTTTTACCCACCTCTAGCTGCGAGCACGGCCCAGGCAGCTCTCCTAAAAGATAAACTAACCCTGCGGCCCAGCAGAGGGCTAGCAATTTGTGAATAGCTGAGGGTGAAGGCGACGCTGGAGCTGCAGCAGATATGTAAACATCAGATGCTGTGCGAGGTATGGAGAGCTGCAGCTCTGCGACCACACAGAATGGGTGAGGTCAGGACCCAGCCTGGCCCCGGAACACAGCCTCACGTCGATCCCAGAGCAGAGGCTTCCCTGTGGGTTCTGGGATCTGCAGAATCTCAGCCACACACTCTGCCATGACCTCTCGGCAGTGCCCTTACTGACACCGGCGGCTTGGGCTGATATGCAAGTTCAGATGGCTGTTTTCTGCTTTCGAAGAATGTGTTCTGCTTCTAGATTTTTATTAACTGAATTTATTGTTTCTGTGGCTTTGAAAAAGGTTTGGGTGGAAATCTGTTGTGTCCTGCTTCTAGGTTTTTATTAACTGAATTAATTTTTTCTGTGGCTTTGAAATTTGCTGTGTATCTGCCAGACATCTTCTTTTGGAAACAGCCCTTCAGTCTACCCAGCCCTCAGTCAACCCATCGGATTCCTGCAAGATCTGTCATGCCCCACGCTGCTCCCTGACACTGGCCGCGGGCCAGGAAGCACAGGCAGGAGCCTGGCACTGAGCCAGTGGGGTTAGCATAGATGCTGCGGAGGCCAAATTCATATTCCTGGGCCCTGTAAGACACCACCATTTGGTTCAGACTGCCTCCAACTGAGTTTCAGTCCTGTGCAATGTGGAGCTCTAATTAGCCCAGGAGAGAAGAAGCAACGCGTCCCTTCTCAGGAGCTGTCATCAATGAGTCAAGGTGTCCACAAACAGTGGTTCTCAGCTGGGACAGTTTTGCCCCCTTGGGAGACATTTGACAGGAAGATGTCAGTGTGGAAGGTGGGCGCTCCTGGCTCCATTGCTGAACATCTTGCAGTGCACAGAACAGCTCCCACAAATCCAAAGGATTATCCAGCCCGAAATGTCAATGGAACCACTGCTGAAAAGTCTTGTTCTTTAAAAAGCCATTCATTTCTTCATTTTAAAAGCTTCTGCAACCAGTATGTTCTGGGTCAGCAGAAGACCCGCACTCTGATTAGTGTCTAAGTGGGAGGATCAGATGCGTCAGAGCCCCTGACCTGGAGCCATTCACAGCGTAAAGGGGAAGACAGATGTGGTGAGGGTCAAGACACAGATGGCGTGAGGTCCTGGAGGGCGCGGCCGGTTCCTGCCGCTGTGGAAGGGACCTGTCTTGGCCATGCCTTCCCTGGGGAACCCATCTATACACCACCGCCTGAGACTCCCTTAGAACCCACCCGATCAGAGTGATTGCCTTGTTATCCAACCAGCTGTGTTCAAATAGCCCTTATTTTATCTAACCCTGGCCCTAAAAAGCAAGAGTGTGATGTTGGCAGTTGGGCTATGTGAAAGGTAAGCCATTGGTGTTTCCTTTAAAGGAAAGAAAGAATCCCATTCAGAGGTTGCTGAGTGCAAACATATCTTCTGCTCATGAAATCATAGAGAAGGAACAAGAAATCTGTGCTGGTTTTATTTTCTCACCTCCAATTGCAAAAGTCATGCCCACAGTGTGCAGTACGTGGAAAAAGCCTCAAGCCTATGTACAAATGTGTGCACGGAAACATGGCCACAGAAGGTTGGCATAGACCACTGGGCCTTTGGTTCCAGCCAGAGTTTGGGGAAACTGCCCAGAAAGAAGGCTAAGAGGTTGTCTAGCCGGAATGCATCAGATCTAACACACATCTGAAATACACTGAACGCAAGTCATCGTGAAGTAATGACAGTCATGAAAAGCGTTGAGAAGTAGAGCTTGCACTGTAGAAGCTGGATATGTAGAATTAGTTACAGTGACTGGATGGGAGGCAAAGACATTGGCTGTAAGACCCTTGCTTCAAGATGGGACAAACCTGAGAAGAACCAAAGAGCAGAGCCCAGAGGGAGGCCCCAGAGGTGGCTACCGGTGGGGTGCAGGCACTTGGGGTGCTTGCCAGTTTTCAGAGCTGGAATCCAGGGCTATGGATTCCATTCATGAAACGCAAAATACCCCATCAAGAGCTGATTCGGGGGAAGATGAAGAAGGTTTTCGCCTTAGAGATACTGACCAGGAGAAGGCTCCAAGCGAATCTGAGCAAAATGTCCTGTGTGCATTTAAGTTATAGGTGCGGGGCCAAAAGTAAAGCCTGGTGGGCCAGGGATTTAGCCCAGTGGTGCCACTGCTTGCCTCTCAAGGGCAAGGTCCAGAGTTCGATCCCCGGTATCCCCCCCAAAAGTAAAGCCTGGGCAAGAAAAATGCACTTGGGGCTCATGAGGGTACAGAAGGTACCTGAAGATATAAGGATGAAAGCACTGATCTGGAAGAACATAGAAGATGAAAGAGAAGAAAGCCCAGGACCCCACACAGAAGACTGGAATCCAAGGAGGAAGAAGATTTCCTCGGGGATGGGGAAAGAACGGCTGGAAGAGCAACACACACAGGAGAGTGGGTACTGCCTGCCAACCTCCTCCCAATCATTTGCTTTCCACACATTCTAGATTTTGCCAGAGCAGAAGGATCTGCTCAGTCATTCATCATACTCTTCCCTATTCCTGTAACACCGTTTCCTCCTCCTTCCTGGAAAATTCGAGCTTGTCCACCAAGTGTGAGCTCACATCCTTCAAACTCTTCCCCAGCCTTCACATGCAAGATGAAACATCCTCATCTTTACATATCCAGAGCACTTTATACCTCTTTATAACAAGATGGTATCCTGCCTTGTGATTCACATTCTGTACGACTCCTACAGGAAATGATGAAACCTCAAGGACACAGTAAGTTCATGCACTCAAGTGTTTTGAATTGAACAACCTGAATCATATCTAAACAGAACAAAGAGGTTTTTTTTTCACAAGATAGACTGAACTTTTTGGCTTGTATCTTTTTAAATTACTAATCCTCTATTCTCTTTTGAAAAATGTATACCATTAACACTTTGTAGACTTAAACATTAATAGTGGGAGAGGAGTAGAAAGCAAAAATAGTTGCCCTACTCCTCTGCTTCTCTGTCTTTCCCTTTTCCATGGATGCACCACATTTCTGTGCCATTTTTCGTTTGCTTCCGTGCTCTCCTGGCCTCTGTCTTTGCAGTCGTGTGCAATGATCTGTGACGCAGTGAGCTGCCCTGTGGACAGGATTTCCCCTCTCCTGGGATTGTGTGGAGGAAAGGAAAATATGATGCCCTTCATAAGGCTGCTAAGGTAAATGGAGGGCAAGGATGCAATCCCTCAGGAAGCTGACGAGGGATGCAGCTTGGCTCCTATTGGTAAGTTACTAGAGAATTATTTGATGAAGACAAAACATGAACAGAAAAAATACCAAGCTTCCTGTCTATCTTCCTGAAAAGATTGATCCAAAGCTCCATTTTACAACAGTTCAGATGAATTAACTTTAATAAGAAAGCAAGATGGTAATGAAAATGAGGGGAAAAATAAATAGAATTGACTTTCTCTTTATATTATTCCATGATGCCTACCCTCTCTCACCTGCTGCCCTTCTCAGCTGAACAATAGGTTGATAAACCATCATCCTAACTTTCCCTCCTGTGAAGCCAATCCCAAATCCTGACCTTAGCTCGCAGGCCATCAGTGATCCTGGATGACACCAGTCCCTCCTCTCCATTTTCGGTACCGTTTTCCTCAGAAGTGGGATACTCTGAACTTTTCCAGGCTACCCAGATTCTTTCTCATCTTTATATTGTCAAGTCTGTTGCACCTCTCAACTCAAAGTCTGCTCTCCTTCATCTCCAGGGAAACCCTCCCTACTCTGCTCAGGTGTTCCCTTCGCTCCTCCAGCCCACACAGTGCTGTAAGCACATCTCCACACCTGGAGTAACTTGCCTTTCCATCCATTTCTCCCTGCTGAGTGCTGAGATCCTGGAGAGCCGGAGCACAGACCAATCACAGCTCCCAGCATGTAGCAGATAGAGCGATGCTTACTGGATCGGTTAACCACTACTTCCTTCCGAAATAAAGGCACAGAAGGTTGTTGCTGAGGAAGAAACAAGTGCCCAGCATATTACAATGGGCAGATCTTCTTTCCTCCCAGAGTGTTACAGAACCAGAAGTTAAGTCTCCAAGTACAGTCATGTGGCCCAGTGCTGGGCCTCCTGGATACAGAGATAAACTTTTGAGAGCTCACAGTCCAGTGATAAAGTAGGCTCCAACTGGGGTACATTACAGCAGGCTGAGAATCCTTACTCAAACCTTTCTCATTATGGGAAAATACATTTTCTATCTTTGGGGTCCACTGAAATATACTTCAGTGCCACACAAATAAGTGGGGATTTCAGTGTCCTCCTGGGATTCTTCGTGATGGCTGGCAACTCTTGTGTCTGGAAATTAGTGCCAAGAAAGCCAGGGCTATTTCCCTGTGCACACACAGGGTACAGAAACAGCTATTCCATAGAACCATTTCAGACACCAACAGGAAATGACAGGGGATAAACGTACTTATCCCCAACTGGTTCTGTTTAGGGCAAGGAGAAAAAAGAGGTCAATGGTTTCACTGAAAAAGCTATTCTAGGTTAAGCCTTTCTAACATGAGCATAGATAGAAATTGTTTTTTTCAGCTCAGATTCCAACAGCTTTAAAGAGCTTTTCTCTCTAGAAGGTAACATTCATTTAAGGGATCTTTCAACCTATACAATTTCCCAAATCCTAAAATGGACCATAGGAGTGACTTGATTCCAATAGAGACAGCACTTCAACAATGACGGTAAGATAATAAGTAAGGAATTGTTATTTTACCATCCGTGAAAGTAAAGCACAGTGGCACCATGAAATCTATGGGCTTCATCGGGCACACTGGAGCACACCTGTGATCCCAGCTACAGTGGGGCCACAAGTCCAAGGCCCATCTCAAAATAAAATTAGAAAGAAAGGGGATAGAGGTATAGCTCAAAAGCGGAGCCCCAGCCTAGCATGTGGCAGGCCCTAGGTTTAATCCCTAGTACCAAGAAAGGAAGGAAGGAAGAGAAGGAGGGAGGGAAGGAGGGAAAAAGGAAGGGAGGGGAGCAGGCAGGACAGTCCTCCGAATGCCCTACAGCAGTGGTGTGAAGAAAGGAGACACAGAATATATTTTCTAACCACAGGTGACCATAGAGACAAATGGAAAACCCTTTTTATACATGTAGTATGTGTGCTGTTTTGAACAGTACCAAAGGAGTGGCGTAGTCAAGCAACTTGTGCACCCAGGTGAATACAAGTCTGGCTTTTCTCTGCCGAGAGTCCCGGGAAGCAGTTCCAAGCAGAGAGCAGCTCATGCCTTGAGCACGCCTGCAACGCTGATATGGAAGAGGAGTGGAACTTTCTATCTCAGAAGCGATGGGATGAACTCCGGGTTTTAGAGAGAAAGATCGGGTTCAAATGCTTCCTAAGCTTCTTGAAAGAGACAAGATATTGGGGGAGTTTTGGGATATGCAAACCCTAATTGAATAAATGCAGAGCTAGGGTTGAAGTTAAGTGGTTAATTATGTACATTTTATATCGCACCCTCCATCTATTACATACAAAATACTCAGTATATGGTTGCCATAGTTTTATGTGAAAGGAAAAAAGAGATAAACATGATCATTTGTCCATTTTTGCATCTTCCATTAAAGGAATCATACAGGATACTGAATATGAGACTTCACAAAGAATGAACAATCTGATACATAAAACTGTGACAACTTTGGTGTATGCCAGTAAGGCCAAAGGAATTTTTTTTCCTGCAGAGAGTACCAGCAAGTCTCAAGCAGGAGGTGTTCCACTGGAAAAATTCTTGGAAGCCACCCAGTTTTTTCCTGGGATTTGCATCCAGTGGGACAATGGGCTTCTGCCGATGAGGCTGTACCTGCAGCAGGGCACCCTGTGTGATCATCCCCATATGCCTCCCCAAAACCCCAGTATAACTGACACACAGATTCACAGAAACTGTCACCTAAGTGACATCCAGGTGGAGAACAGCCTCTTCTCATGCCAGCAGCCCCACGCACTGCAGAACACATTTCGATGACTGAACATGACACTTGCAATGGCATGACAGCCGTCAGAGCACTGGGCCGAGAGGTGTAAGCCAGGGACTCTGCCCAGCAGTGGCCGAGAAGGACAGGAGTAATGAGTGCTCAGTAATGAGTGCTGCCATCATGTGCTCATGAGCTCAGACACACGAACATGCACACACACATGCACAAACACACAATCTTCAAAGAAGAGGACCAAATGAAAGTGAAAACATTATCTAGGTCTTCTCTAAAGACCCAGAAAACCCACTGGCAAGATGGGCTCGCACCTCAGCCTTTTACTTCTGAAAGAATGATGTTTTGGCCTCAACAAGTCAAGTCACTATCAGAATGACACATTTTTCTTCACAACAGGTCAGCAGTAAGGCCATATTGGTACTTATGACTCTCAGACACCTGTGTTCACTGGCTACAGCTGAGTGCCACCAGCAACTGCCTTGCTGTTGGTATCTATGTGACTCAGGAAGCGCAGAGATATAAAGACTATCGAATAGAGCTGCCTAAGTCACTGGTGCAGCCCCACCTCCAGGAGGACTCTCAGCCACCATGTGACCAGTGAGGACCAGAGCCACATGGGTGCCTCCAGCACCAGCCAAAGGTCCCCCTCACCCTCGCTTCTGGCCTTTTGGCTGCACTTGTACCTGTATCCACACTGCAGAGGCACAGGGGGTCTTAAAGATAGGGCAGAAGTGAAGATCAGTAAGAGGTCCTTACACCTTCTAAGTCCCCATTCCAAAGGCTAAAATTACTATATTGAACAGTTTATTTTCTATTAACATATTTGGGGCTAGTCCTCAATTTTGATTTATTTCACAGGGTTATGTGATAGATTAATAACTTCCACAAATTGTCATCTTCTAAGCTGTGCTTGAATCTATTGTTGTTGCTGATTGTATCACTTGGGCTAGTATTGTGATTATCTAATCAGTTATCTTTAATGAAAATATGATTGCCCCAGAGTCACTAGAGACTCAAAGCCTTAACCCCAGCTACACGTGGAAGATACCTCTAAGAAGCAATCATTCCATAAGTGTTCTAAATCCAAGTGACAAGGATACTTACAATAACCACTCTTGAAGTCTCAACCCAGGAATGAACCCAAGGACTATATTAACAACAATAATAGAAATGAAAAGACATTTAAGCAAGACACAGTCTTTCAACTTACCAAAGGCAAATTCTTGGGGAAACAAGGTAGGAAAGTGATAATCAACTACCTGGACACCCTGAACTGATACCACAGGAAGTAACAAAACAGATGAATGAGGCTCTAGAAAGATTCAAAATAGAAATAATTTCCCAGATAACTACAAAGATGGTGAGCAGAATAAAATACATGACTAGAATCTCTAGAAGAGAAACAGATAAAAAAATTAATAGATGAGTTCAGGACCATGATCGAAGCCATGAATACTCATCATAGGAAAGAAATGGAATCTATGAAACAGAGTCAAACAGATATCCAGGAGATTAAAACCTCGATTGAAAGTATACACAACAGACTGAACCAATCTGAAGATAGACTATGAGATACAGAAGACAGCATGGCCGTCATTGACCATGAAAAGAGAGATTTCTTAAAATTAGTAAGGGATCATGAGAAATCAACCCAACAGATCCTAGATGACACAAAGAAGAATAATATAAGATTCATAGGAGTCCACAAAAAAGCAGGAGAAAGTACAAATGACATTAAAAAAACTGTTCACAGAATTAATGATAGAAAACTTCCCAAACAGAGCAAAATAACTTGACATACAGATAAGTGAGGCATATAGGACTCCATCTAGTCATAATAAAAAAAATCTACACATAGACATAAAATAGTCAAGATGCCAGAAACCCAACAGAAGAAGAACAAAATACTACAAGCAGGCAGAGAAGAAAACATCACATGCAAAGGAAAACCCATCAGAATCACAGCAGACTTTTCAACACAAACCCTCAAGTCAAGGAGAGCCTGGAGTGAGGTATTTCAGCCTTAAAAAGCAAACAACCTCCAGCCTAGACTGATGTATCCCACAAAACTATCTTTCAAAGTGGATGGAGAAATAAAATAGTTCCATGACCGAGAACACCTGAAAAACTTCATGAATATCAAACCAGCACTCCAAATAATTCTAAACAATATCCTAGAAAAAGACAATGAAGATCACAACTCCATGAGACCCAACAGAACAAATCCATCAGGCAAGACAAGAAATTATAAGGAGAAGGGAATAAATAAAAAAAAAAAAAACTAACAACAGGGAAATAACATGGCAATAAAAAGTCAATACATATCAGTTATATCCATCAATGTTAATTGCCTCAATTCACCAATAAAAAGAAACAGATCAGCAGAATGGATTAAGAAACAAAATCCAACAATATGCAGTATAAAAGAAACACACCTAGTTCAAAAAGAAACTCATAGACTGAAAGTAAAAGTATGGAAAACGGTTCTCCATGTGACAGAAACGTGGAAAAAAGCAGGGGTAGCTATCTAATTTGCAGACAAAGTAAATTTCAAACCAAACTAATTAAGAAAGTCAAAGAAGGTCACTACATCCTTATAAAGAAATAAGGGGAAGAGATGACAATCATAAATATATATGCACCAAATACTAATGCCCCCAACTATATAAAACAAATATTAAGGGACATGAAACACCAAATAAGTACTAATACAACTGTAATGGGGGACCTCAATATCCCATTGTCACAAATAAATAATCTAGACAGAAAATCAACAATTAATACTAGAACTGAACCAAGCTTTTGAACAAATAGACTTAATAGACATCTACAGATTGTTCTACCCTACAAAATCAGAATATACATTCTTTTTGGCTTCACATGGGTCATTCTTCAAAAAATGGCTGCACACTGAGGCCATAGCCTTCAGTGAAATTAATAGGACACACATGTGTAAATACCAAATAGTTTCTCTGGTGTGAAAATCTAAAAATGTATATAAGGATCAAAATGTATAATTGATATTGTGTAATAGGAAGAAAAGTTCTAAAGGAGTAGAAGTGGGAGGGGTAGGGGAAAGGTAAGAAGCAAAAAGAAAAAATATGAGCAAAGTAAAAACTAGAAATAATAGGGAAGGGTGGAGGGGGTGAAGAGAGGGCAGGGGAATGGGGAAGAAATATGAACCAAGATATATTATGAAAAGCTACAAGATCCCAATGATTAATGTAACTGTATTGAATGCCTAAATTATACCAATAAACTTAATGAAAGAAAAATAAAGAATACTGAATATATTTCCAGATGTCCAGCATCTGAATTCATTTTCCCTACAAGGGCTTCTCTCAGGATATCTATAAGCTACTTCAAAACCCTCAGCATGTATTTTGCAGTATATGTGCATCTCACTAGGTTTAACCTTATACTGTGCAAGACAATTTAGCCTAACAAGTACATCATCAAGAACATGGCCCACTGGTGGTCAGCCCTACAATGCCAGGACAAACTCAGTGTTTCTGTAAACCACCTAATAATCTTTAGTAGCACTGTTGTGGCTGCCTCAGTGTCCTGGATCAGTTCAAAACATTGACCTTCCATGGGCATTTTTACTTTGGAGAAGAGCTAGGAGTTGCACAGTGCCAGCTCTGGCTGAGGACACTCTGTTGTGTTTTAGGAGTCACCTTGTATTGAATGATGTGCAGCAGCAGCATTCACATTTTTTATCACACTTTGTAAAGACACAAGAGACAACTTCCAAAGCTGTTTCAGAAAGTGGCCAGAAGGATGGGATAAGTGTGCTTAAGGTGAGGAGGGAGTCTTTCGAGAGAGATTAATAGCCATGTGTCTTTTCCTGTAATAACTTTATTTATTTGTTTGTTTGTTTGTTTGTTTGTTTATTAAACATTCACTGTATATTTCAGTCACACTGACAGATATTCTACTCATTACTGTATAGAATGTCAGAAAATGGTTTCTGGTGGTAAAATTAGTGAGTTATTCATCAGTGGGTAAAATTAAAAGGAGTTCAAAGATACAAATTAATTACACTATTTTAGGAACAGATCCCATCCTCGGAAGCAAACAGTCTGAAAGTACAAGATCCCTAGAGTCCTGACCAACACTGTCACAAGGGACTGAAGGACTCACTCTGAAGAGAAAGGACCCAGCCATGGGCTTAGAGAGTCCAGCCACCGAAGACCCAGTGTGCTTCTGCAGTGGGCTACAGACCCAGCATTACCAAGAACAACGAGCAGGGAGGCCACAGGTTCGCAGCTGCTCCTGTTCACAGCCTTGAGCCTTCACGCGAGTGAATGCTTGTCTAATAGATGTTGATATGTGTGGCATCTTGGCTGGAGATTTTCTGTCTTCATCCCTCGGTTGTGAGGTGTGTGGGACAAGTGAAGCCTGGGCCACTTTACAACGAATTACTGAACAGGGCCTCAAGTTGGGCCAGTCCAAGTGAAAGGAGGTCAGCAATTAATGCCTGCCCTTTGGGGAAGCTGTTGATTGTTTCTGAGCTGTGATTAGCTCATCAGAGACATGCACCCAGAACTTGATTCCAGCAGTGGCAGCAACAAAGTCCCTAAAACGATGATGACCCCTCTGGTGTCCCAAGTCCAATTCTTCAGAAGCTGAGCCAGTAAACTGAGGCATCCAGTACCAGGGCACAGGACCATTGTTTCTTCCACATGAGCACAGGTAATTTTGGTTCTTCCTGCAAACGTCTGAGCTTGATTTACCAGTCTCCCCAACCTCTGTATGTGCACATGCTTTCCATGGATTCCTTTTATGCTTAAATCCCTCCAGAGCCCATCGCTTGGTCTTATTATCTAGAAGCCAAGAACTTTGGCTGATTCAGAAACCTGTACCAAGAGTAGCTGTACAAATGTTATTCCAATATCTGTAGCGATTGTGGTGCAGCAGCAAATCAGCCCAACTTGGTGCTCAAAGGAAAACAACAGTTGCTTCACTACACTCACAGATTCTGTGGGTCAAGAATTCAGACAGGGCACAGCAGGGGAAGCTCATCTGTATCACAGAGCTGGCCCAGCTAGGACATGCAGTGGCTGGGACTCACTCAGGGTGCTGGAGGCCAGAATGGTCCTGTGGCTTCTTTGTCCACATGTCTGACATTTATCTTAGGATACTGAAAGGCTAGGATTAGTTGGGATTGCCTACCGTGCTACCTCCATGTGGTCTGTTCATAGGGCGGAAACTTCATGCAGGCTGTGACACAACAGTAGGCATCCTGAAGGGAGGGGCTATATGGAAACAAAGACACAAGCTAACCTGCACAAGAAACCACCCAGTCTCACCAAGACCAGTCCAGATTCACAGGGAGAGGAAGCAGGCTCCACCATGGGATGGGGAAGTAGCAACATCAAGAGAAACACATAGTACATTAGATACTGTCACAGCCATCTCTGCAAATTACAGGGTATCACTTTGGGGGAGAGGTAAAATCTAGCATTGGTTCTTTGGTCTGATGAAGGCTGAATAAAGTAATAAATGCTGCCAAACATGTAGGTCGGGTCTATACAGACATAGCACAAGTCTATACAGACAATTACCAAATGGCTAATTAATTTATTTCTGATGGTTACAAGGAATAAATTGTCCACTGAAAGGAAGGTTTGGGGAAGCCATTTGCTATAGTCACTGGATAACATGAGGGGCATAGAAATGTAAGGGTGGGAGATGGAATGATTGGTGCTTCTTAGGGATTGATACCTTGTGCTCAAATAAACTCTGTCTTGCTGCTCTGATGGTGAAACAAGTTAACCCTATGGGTGACTGACTTATATGCAGTTAGCTGAATACATTTCCTTGCCAGGACTACTGAATGAGTTAATGCACTAATAGGAAGGAGTGCATGTGAAAATTAAAATGGATATATATGGGAGGATTCAGGACTCAGTTCAATTGAGTGCCTTGAATCTCCAACCCCACTGAACTACTAAAATACTTCTCTCTGTTAAGCCAGCCTCTGCCTCATTATGGCACCTTAAGGACACCATCTAGAAGAGTTATCTTGCAAGTCGCAGGCGCTATTCCTCCCCCTCAGTCCCTCCTCAAATCCGTTATGATGTCTAAACCTTTCATTAGAATCATTTCCCATGTTCCAGTGGAGGAAATTACAAAATCAAACTAGGAGAAGAAAACATATACAACAAGATGGTTTCCATACTCGGCTAATTTATGTTGGTAAAAAATCTGGGAATACATGTCAGAAGGGGGTAGAACATAATTCTTGTTCAGTCTGAATATACTGACATGGGTGCATTTCCCAAATATTCCAGGGTAAATGTGTTAACACTAGCAACCCGGAAAGATTCTAATTATTGGTTTGGTGAAGACACCAAAACCTGGATCCACAGTGGTCTATACTGAGTGAATTTGAGAAGTCTTAAATTCCTGGTATGACTTAGAGGGGGTAATCCAAAGATATGAGGGGTTGAAATACTGGAATGGAGTTTTTCTTCTGTGACTCATACATAAAACCCCAAATATGTCTTGCAAGGGGCTTCAGAAGAACTCTTGTTAACAAAAGAGTAAGAAACACTGGTGAGAAGCAGCAAGTACTGCTGAAAATTACTTTTCAGCTGTTTTCTCCAAGCGAAACATGCCCTTGGGAGATGCTTCCATACAAATGGACTCCTTAATTCCAGTGTCCAGAGGACAGGGGATGTCAAATGGCCACTGCAAACCAGAAGCAGATTTTACAGGGTCACATTAATGGTAAAAGAGTGGGAGGCCTCAGTGGAAGGATTTATACCTTCAGGAATGTGTAGTGTTCACTAATTAGGAGTCCCTAACTTTGAAGTAGAAATAAACAAGGTCTATTTAAGTGGTGTAACCAAAACAATTCTAAATCCATTAATTCTATGATAGACTTGGACAACTGTAGAGGAGTAAGATGCTTCATCCAATTCTTATTTTTAACTACAGATCAATGTTTCTTGACCATTCGGCATCACTATCCCCTCTGAAAATCTAGTGAAAGCATTATATTTGTGATTTAAAAGAGAAATATGTATATACATATTCATGCAACCTCTTGCATGCACTCCTAGCAGTTCCTTGGATTCACTGAGATCTGCTAAGGGTCACAAGAAAACCACATTAATAATTCCTGCTATAAGTGCTTCTCATACCAAAAGAACAATATTTTTTCCATCTGATTGTCAGATACCTGTTTAGTCCCTTAGTTCTTCTGCTGCTGCTACTACCACCAAAACTCAGTAAGCCTTTACTTTTAGAAAGAATACTAACAAAAGCTTTTCACATCTACTGTATCATTTAAGCAGCAGAAAAATCCCATGAGAATGGTATTATTATTGTATTTTACATATTAGAAGAAAAGCATTTTGCTTCTGTATGTCCCCACTAGGAATAAGCCTCATGAGAATGTGGACCACATTGCTTTAGCCACCACTGATCCTTCAACATTTTACATATTGCCTGTTACAAGGAAGGTGCTCAAGGTACTTGAAATATATTAAGGAAAAAAATGTGAAAAGGAGCCTCATGTCTTGAATGATAACACTAATTTGAGACTAAACCAGGATGAGGCTCAAAGTCAACTAGATCTTCCTTGTGGGTGTAACCATGTGTCCAGGTAAACATTTGGTAAATGGATAGGTAGATAGGTAGGTGAATGAATCAAGCCTCCTTTCTAAAAAGTGGAATCCCAAATTCAAACAAAAAGTATCTGTTCCCTTTATCTGTAATTATCCAAAACTCATTAGCTTAAAAGAGCGGCTTTATTTTGCTGTCAATTTTATGGGTAGGAATCTGGGAAGGGCTCAGCTGGACGGTTTGTCTCTAAGTCACTCGGCATCTGCTGAGGTAAAGGGGCCAGATGACCTGTTTCCCAGCTGACCTCTCAGTCATTTGCCTGTGGTTTGGCAGGGACAGCTGTCAGGTTGGTCTTGGCTGGGATCCTCTCCTCTCCATATCATCATCTAGCAAGATACTCAGGCACCTCACACAGCAGCTCTGCACTACTCATGCCACTGTGAGAAAGCAAAGCCTTTAGGTCACAGAAGAGCTTTGTCTAGAACTAAAATGGCACCATTGACACCATATTTTTCTGGCGTGTGATGTGAGAAGTGCATAAAAATCCCCCATCCCTTGATGGGAAGGGCATCAAAGAATGAGCAGACACTGTTGATCTGCTAGCATTTTCCTTAGTCGCAAGAGGGTTTGTAACACTGAACTATGGGCTTGCTCTTCTTTCCACCTTCCACCAGACCTCCCACAGAGGGTAGCTTTCACTCCCCAAAGATCAGTAAATATTTCCATAAACCCTTGGATTAAAATTCAATGAAGCCTGGAAGCATATCTGAATTAATTTCCATGCTTCGGTGAGCATGTCTCAAGGGTAACATAGGAGTGTCTATGCTCCAGTTATTCAAGGTAATCAGACTTCTCCAGATCTGGTGGGATCAAGCAGCCCCAAATATCACCACAGCTAAAAATTTACTCCACAGGAAAGTGTCATTACAAATCAGTGCTATAATGTCCACATCCTGGCCCTGCAAAAAATCCAAGCATTGCCACTTGCAGGATATTTTAGCATCTCAACAGGGAGTATGGCTAAGTAAGAACTAAAATAGCACAATGATCCCAGAAACCACATGAAAGAGAGCATATACAAATAGCACAAATAATAAGCCCGGGTCATCTCAGACAGTCACCAAAAAAAAAAAAAAACTGCA
>NW_022900928.1:4373810-4471540 GCF_012274545.1 Fukomys damarensis
AAAAAAAAAAAAAAACTGCAGTTTATACTCAACACTCATTTCTGGAGCCTCCAAATTTTAAGGAGATTTTAGTTCTGAAGACACTGACCATCCTTAACCTCACAAATTCAAATTATTTCCACAATCACAAGAGTTATATTTCTCATTGTGTCATGGTCTTAATTTCTACCTGATACAAACTTTTATAGTTTTAAATGTATTTCTCGAGGACCCAAAGACTTCATTATCTATTAACAGATCACAAAGTGGAACCTGCTGGATTATTAAATGAAAATGTATGTACACTTGGTTTACTTCAGCCCATAGGAACTTTCAACATAAGGACTATATATACTGAGGAAGAAAATATTTTATAAATGCAAAATGTGCTATCACTTAAAACAAAACATGTGAAAATCTTAATATACAGGACAGAAAAGAGAATGAGCAGCCCAGCACTGCCACCAGAGAGGGCAGCTTGGAGAACAACACAGGCCTCAGTCTCTCCTGAGGTACCCCCAGAAAGCAGGACCTGTGAGAGCAAAACCTTGGCCATTCTGTTCACTAATCCAGTCAACTCAGCTAGAAAAACAGGCACATAAAGCACCTGATCATATTAACTCATTTTGAAAAAATAAAGCTCTGAGGAATGGCTAAAAGTAATCCAGGAGGCTAACTGAGGGTGTGGCTGCTGCAGCATCACCTATGAAGCAAGAGCCCTTCCCTGGCATCAGAAAGTAGTGGGAAGGCACCAATAAACACCCCAAGCCCTCTCCCAATAGGCAGAGGTAATGTGGGCCCTGTGGTGCTAGGCAGAGAGCAGCCAGAGCTGGAAGAGGGGAGGCCAGCAGCGAGCAGAAACTTCTACCCGGTGATACCAGGGAGAGTGAAGACAGAGGATCATGGGAGGCTGTCCAATCCCGAGCTCACAGGCAGAGGCAGGCAGGAGGGTGGGGAGAGGGGAGCAGAGACACAAGGTGTAGTCCAGGACGTGACCCCAAGATTTACTCCACCCAAAGGAGGGGCTTAGTGAAGATGGTAATCCTTCGCTCTCTAGTCCCCACTGCTCCTCTGGGTTAATTTAGAGATTAGTGCTGTGCCCGCAGTGCCCCAGGGGTGGCAAACATAGGTCAGACAGTCTGCAAGGCACGACGCTCCAGGCCCCTACCTCCCAGGGTATTCTGATCTGTTCTGATCAGAACATTTCATCAGCAAGAAAGAACGGAAACAGTCACTTTCGAAAGTTTTAAGTGCATTATGAAAATTGATTTGGAAAATCGCCCACGTGAGTTTTGCATCAGAAGATTCATGATATGAAGGCAAGAGAAGACAAAAACCTCAGTGTTTAAGTAGACCACAAGCTGATAAGCTTTAGTTTATGTGGCAGGAAAACAACAACGACAATGCCAAAAACACCACTAAGCTGTGTAAATGAAAAGGAGAGGAATGGGGAAGAAAAGAGAAGAAAAGGGGTCAGGAGGGACGTGTTGCTACTCCACGCCCTCTCAGGAACACTGCAGTAGGAAGACACAGTCCTAACGCACGGGAGCCCCGGTGTGTGGGAGACACATGCTGTGTGTCTTTGAGACCCGCGGGTCCAGGAAATACTTCTGCCAGCCTGGTCGGCCTTCATCTCCTGACCTCAGGACACAGCTATATTCATGTGAGCCCTAAATTCAGAAAAATATTCCACAGAATGAGACACTCAGAGCTCATCAAGACAGAAAACACTGCAAAGGAGGAGACGCAGCCACGCGCACAGCCAAGCCTTCAGAAGACGCACAGTTGCATTATGGGAGAGTTCATTCTTTTCCTTTCCGTATTTTCCATGAATAACAAACATTATTTTTATTTTCAGAAAACATCAAGACATATGATCCCAGTTTAATTTCTCTATAAGAGTGGGTTTGTATGTACATGGATTGCATGCATGTGTCTTGTATTTATACAGAAAAAGTCTGAAATTCCAGACATCAAAACAGAAAAGCAGCGGCTAGGTTCGGAAACTGTAATGGGGATAGAGCGGAAGAGAAAAGAGGTGTTTTACTTCTTTTCCTTAACTCTTCCGAAATGTCTGAATTTGTATTTTACAGTAGCAGTTATGATTTTATAATAAAAGATAAAACTGAATGACTATAAAAGATTTTCTACATTGGCCCTTTCCGTGAAAAATAAATTCAAAGCTGCAAAGAAGTGTGGGCTGCTGAGAGAATGTGGACGCACACACGTGGTCGCCATGCACAGCCACCGTTGCTGCCATCCCAGTACTTCACACCTGTGTGTCACGGGCTCACTCTCCTAAGCTTAGGTTAAAGGAAAGGAATCTGGGACAAGTGATGCGATCCACTTCTCTCTGCAGAAGGGAGGGCAGGTCACTCTCACGTGAGCCCTTGCTAAAAACAGGAACAGGAAGACTCTGCACAGCTAGCTTGGGTCCCCCAGGGCAGAGGCCACAGACTACAGATAGGCATCGGGGAGAGTGGAGACGTTCATGATGCGGGCTCTTGTGACCCCTCACTGTCCTTTAACTTGTTGACCTGGACTTACAACCCCGCGCCCTGTCCTAGCCCAGGTCACCAGTGTCCACTGGCTGCTGCTTCTCATTGGGCCACGAATGGAAATTTGGTGCCCAGCTCACACCTGCACAGGGGCCAAAGAGCTGTGCTTTGCAAAAAGCTTCTCACAAGCAGAGTCTAAACACGAGCTCTGCTAAACCCATATTGAGGATCTGCTGAAAATGAAGGGCTGTAGCCCTCACAGTACATCAGCATCAGACAGAAGGAAGCAGGACCAGGATGCGTTCCAGATTACAGATGACTGGAGGGGCCCGAAAGCTAGGTACAATGCACAACCACAGACTCAGGGGCACAAAGGAGAGATGCTATCAGGATGTAAGTAGTGTAGTTAAGGAATCTGGAATGTGGGGTGCATGGTACTGTGTTGGTAGGTGGTGCCTTGAATTCCATCTCCAGGTCACGGTCACACACAAGAAATCCCTCTACTAAGGAAATAGACACTAAAGTACGAAGGGTTAAAGATAAATAGAGACAAGATGACTCAAATGTGACAACGTACTCACAATGGTGAAGCTCGAAAGGATCTACAGAAGTTCTTTGTAAAATTCTTACAACTGTTCTATAAATTAGAGTTATTTCAAGTTTGGAGAGTGAGTTTCCTGTCGGTACAAGACTCAGGGGTATGACTCACTCCTCGAACTCCATCCCTCTCTCTTCCTCGCCTCTGGGGACGGCACATATCCCGACCCACTCGGAAAGCCCACTTTCTACTTTGTCCTGACGTTGGCTCCCTCAGCCTTCCCCTGTGTCTTTGGAAGGGGGATAGGAAGTGACCTTTACGAGGGTCACCCTCACGCTCAGTGACCTGTGTCCACTCACCCATTTCATCCTCACAGAGTTTTATGCTCCCTGCCTTGTGGATGAGAGCACTGAGGTTCCTGATGTTGAGTGACTCGCTCAGATTCAAGGCCCCCGAGTGAGCCATTCACCAAAACCCTAACCCACGTCTGTGTGCTTCCAAAGCTCATTATTTAAGCAGCTCCACAGTACGGCACCCTGATTCTCCAGGCATAGGGTTGAGTAGCACTGCTAGTACTGACTTATTAAAAATAAGAGGGGAAATCTCATCTAGTTTTTATAACATACTATGGTAAACCCCAATGATATAAATCACTTTGGATTGATCTTTTAGTTATATCTTCTATAAACTTGTTAGTAAAATTAACAAGTTAGCTATATCTTCTATAAACTTGTTAATAAAATTCAACTTATCTAAGTTATTTTACTGTTAGACCTATTGCAGGAGTTCAGATTATTTCATTGCTTTGCAGAGCATCTGGACACCCTCAAGCCCAGCATTTCCTGGGTATCCATCTAGTCTGTGTATGATAGGGAGTGCACAGGTTTGCACACCAAGATGTTCCTTACAGTGCTATTAATAACAGTTCAAATTATATTCTCAATTTCCAGTGAAAGGTCGGATAAACAAATCACAGTGTCTTTTCTGATATAACAACTCAGCCATTGCAATTATGTTCACAAAGAGCTTAAAATGGCATAGAAAAATTTGGTATCATAGAATTGAATGAAAAAGCAGAATATAAAATTAAATAAGGAACAGTTACAGCTTGGAAGAAATCTTTATTATTTTAGAAGGCTGTGCCCACCAAGGGGTTGGAAAATAGAAGTCAACCACTTCTGAAATGACTACATTCATCTGGGTGATGTGTGAGGGGTGGATGGGATTCTGGTGTTGGTGTGGAGACCGTAAGAATCTGTCGGGTTCTCAGGAACTCTGAGGTAGAACTGGCAGGAATTCCAGATGGGTCTGTCATGTGGTATGAAAAAAAGCAGAGACTACTGGAAATGCCATTTTTTGAGATGAGGACCGGGAGAAGGAGCAGGCTCGGGATGGGAAATCAAGGCTCAGATTAACTTAGACTCTCCACGCAGAGTTTTGTGTGTGAGGTGACTGGGAACAAGACTCAAGCTCAGGGGACAGGTCAGGGCTGTGGAGACAAATCTGGGGACTTCCTGCTCAATGATGACTTGGAAGCCAAGCAACCTGGTGAGTCCCTGCCCTACAAAGAGCACCTAGAGAGTGAGTAGGAAAGGACTGTGCTCCTCCGATCCATTCCAGCAGAGGCTGGGACGGGAGGAGCAGCAAAAGCACACCGAGGGACTGCTGCTCCTGCAGCGCTTGTCCCAGGGGCTGAGAGCTTGTGTTTGTTACTATTGCCTTCTGATAAACCAGAACTGGGTCACCTGCTTGGGGACGGAGGATGGAGACACAGGAGGGGATGCCAGGGTGATGAATCAGACCCCAGACCAGGGTGTGGGTCACACAGGTGAAAGGGTTTCTCAAGACCCATCACATGCACACCTGAGATCTCTGCCCCTGATGGAGTGTGCAAATAACACTTCAATAAAAAATAATGACAAATCCTCATTTTCCACATTTCCACATTTTCCAATATTACTCTAATGAACATTCACTACTTTTATAATAAAAAATAAACATTTAGAAATGAAGGTTGGATTACCGCATATGTCAAGCTATTTTGAATTGTAAAGGTAAGAATTAGCAGGATATTATTTTCCTCTCAAACAAAAGCCAATGTAAATAATATTTGAATAGGGTACATAATGGAAACTTTGCCATGGATTTCCCAGGAAAACGTAACTCTAAGTAAAAAAAATAATAATAATAATTTTTACAGATAGACCAGAAAACGTCTACTTCACAGGTCGAGGCTACAGTTAAGGCAGCGATTGATTTTTTGCACATTGCAAATAAAAGTGGAAGAGGAACACTAAATCATCATTAGACACTGACATGAGAAATTGGCCACGTTCTTGAAAAGCCAGCCAAATTCTATGTTGAGATTTTCTCCACAGTGGACCATGACGTTGCCCCCCGCCCCCGCCTTGGACCTTTTGTTCATTCATGAGTTGATGGCCAGGGAAGCTACTTGGAAATCACAAGAACTGCACAGGTTCCAGGCCTCAGAAACAACACGGTGAGGGCCGGGAAGTTCCCTCTATCTCCAGCACTCTCCGGGGAAGGACCCTAAAGAGCTGAGCCTGCAGCATCACCTTGCTAAGGTGAGGATGTCTGTAGAATAATCAGGAACTCCTGAGGAACCATTAGTTCCTACAACTCTAACGTCTCCTCCGTGCCCTGTCCAACCCTCCATTCCGGTTAGAAAGAGCCTCTCCTCTCCCTCGGGTAAGTTAGTTAAAGAAAAATTGAATTATCTGAAAGGCATATCAACTTCTAGCTGTCCAAAAATGTGATCTCTTCCTCTTATGCCAACCTGGGGGGAAAAGAAACTCATTTTCGTTTAAGAAGTTTCTGTCATCTTCCGAAAGTCATTCCTGTAGGACAGAAAACAGTATTTTTGTGGCTAGGAAGCTGGACTAACAAATTAGAGGGGACGTTAGAAGGATAATTCGGGTAGATGGGGACACTTTCAAATACCAAGCTAAGTAGTGTGGGTTTTATCTTGACAGGAAAATGGGTTCCATTGAAAGATTTTGTAAAGAATGCTGTTATTACTAAAAAATAAATAAATGATGGTTTAGCGAGGTGGATTTGGATTCGGCGTGCAGAAGAGGTGGGAAGGGAAGCGAGTGTCACAACCCCAAGACCGAACTACTGACGATGCGAAGCAAGGGGCGGTGCAGCTGTGAGGGCAGGAGGAACAGGACGGAAGCAGAAATCGGACCAACCTCTGGCGCAGGGCTGGAGAAGCACAAGAGCAGCGGCCCGCGTGATCCGCTGAGCGTTGTCCCAGAGGGGTCTGTGCTCGCCTTTGCCGAAGTGTGAAATGTGTGTACGATTTAATAACCTTTAACTGTAGACCAGAACCATCAACGTAGCACAGAGAAAGAACTAAGAATCCCTGAGATATTTTACCCTTTTTTTACACTCAAAATCGTTTTTCCATAGTCTTCAGGATCTATGTCAGTGGCAAGCAGGACCGAGAATGAAAGCCAGGTTCTTCACACTGAGCTACATATTTCTGAGACAGGTCCGTGCTTAGTCACTAAATTGCCCAGACTGGGATTTAAATTTGTGGTCCTCCCGGGCCGAGGATTTAGCTCAGTGGTGCCGCTGTCTGCCTCTCAAGTGCAAAGTTTGAGTTCGATCCCTAGTACGGAAAAAAAAAAAAAAGTGATCCCCCGTCTCACGCTGTTACACCACACCCGTGTGCAGTGTGGATTTCATACCCATAGCACATCTCAACCGAGCCATATTTCAAGCGCTCAGTGGCTGCCTCCAGGAGTGGCAGGAAGACTGACAGTGTGGCTGTAGACGCCACCTGCCTTCCGTCCATGCTCAGCGGCACTGCTTCAGGCTCCCGGAGGAGAACCGCTTACAAGACAGCAGATGCAAGAAGGGGTGCAGACGTGATTGCATGCGTGCACCCGTGCGTGTGTCTGTGCGCATAATGACAGTTCTAGAGCATTTAGTATGTGCCAGGTGATAATGTAACGCTTTCGACACATTAATACGCTGGCCAGATGGAACTGAGGAGTCACTACTGTGAATACGATTCCCACTTCCTAAGTTAGAACATGAACTTAGTGAGATTAAGCAACTCTTTTGAAAGCTGTGCAGCCATCAGGTGACTTTGAAAGTCACCTAACCTCTCTCAACAAGGATAATCGCATTCCAAAACACTTGCACTTAATATTAAGATCTGTTGGGTCTATTTTATTGACTTTCTTTTGTGGCAGAAAATTAAATGCTACAGTTATTATTATCGTATTCCTCTTGTGCGTAAATTTGCATATTATTCAACAGTGTTTGACGTCGTGACTGTAAAGCTGATGTGCTAGATAGCACATGGATATGCAATTTATTTAAGCATTTTTCTTCTCGGGACTCTCCTCCTCCACATATCTGTGGCTTTTGCATTTAGCAACACAAATAATTGGCCTACTGGTTTGATTGGGAGTGCAAACAGGGTGCAGGAAAACACACTACAAAAACCGGACTGTGCCCACCCAGAGTTCCAGGCGTGGGTCTCCGTGGCCAGCTGCCTCAGTCAGCTCTTAGCCCAGGTCCTGAAGAGATTTGCCCATCTCTGCCCCACACAGATGCAGCTGACAGAGACCCTGGGCACCCTGAAGTCAGATGTGCCAAAAGTAACGCCAAGGCAGGGTCCTCCTGAGGCTGTCGGCTCCACAGGTGCCGATCATCCGACATGCTCCACTGGCTCCCGGCAAGCTCCCAAAGCCCCGGCATCGCCTACAATTGAGAAGCAATTAGGCTGAAAGTACTTAAAGATTAAATCCCTCCTCTCAGTGTGGCTCGAGTCCTATAAAATACCAACAGATAATTGCAACAGGAATAAAAGAGATCAAACTTAACAGTGCCTATAAAACACAGCTCTGATGGCCCAAGGTAACGTGACAGCTGTAGGATTGTTGAGTGCTGCCTAAATACCTTCCACCCCTATAGTTCCTGCCCACTGGGTTAACAAGGGAATACAAATGTAGAGCCCTAAGTGAAACAGTGCGCCTCAGGTTCGAAGGTAGGCACATAAACTGACAGACAGAAGTCAGTTATTCTAAACAGCATGGACTTCTTGGCTTGTGAACTAGGTTCCCAACACATGAGGGCACACATTTGCCTCAGTTCATCCCTCCAGCCCTGGTGCCCCATCCGGGATACCTGCCCACCATCACGCGCCTTCATTCCTGAGGTGCTAGCAACAAGCTCAGCGGGAAGATTCTTGGAAACACACTACACCTGACAGTCATCTCCTGAACTTTTCTAGGAAAGTGGCCTTAGCAAAACTGTCATCCTTCACCCATGTCACTGTCCTTTTCCAGACTTGAATTGCTCCCTCGTGGATCCTAAATATGTTACAAGTTACCGTAAAGGAGAGGATGCTTTCCAGGCCAGTATTCTGAACAAAGGGCTAGAGACTGCTAGCAAGGGCTGAGCCTTTTCTTTTGTGCCTTTGTTGGGTCCTACACAGGTACCCATCACAACAGCTACAGAGCCTTATGGCACATCTGTTTGTCTGCATTCTACGCACACACATATGAATATGCACACACACAGTTAGTGTGTGAACCACAAGAGTGGGGCCTACAGATCACCAATATCAGAAGCCCAGGAAGGCAGTCACTGACATAAGTTACTTTCTTTGGCTCCATCCCCATACCAGCTGCAGTAGGGTGTCTGAGGAGAGGCAAAGTGGAACTCAGACAAAGAAGTGCAGTGACCCCACCCAGAACCCTCGGGTTCTCAAGATCAGACAGTACGCCTCGGTAGCAAAAGGTGTTTGGGGCTAAAGGAAGGACTCTGAGGTCTTCCTCATCCCTCTGCCCAGCATGCAGGCACTGGTCCCTCCTACCTACAAGGAGTAACCCACCCCACTTCCACATAGGCCAGGAAAGACCCCAAAACACTGCACTGTGTAAACGTAGCTCCTGGTGGGAGAGTGCACCACTTCGCTTTCTCACTGTCTGTGAAGGGGTCTCCAAGCAAGCATGAAATGAGGACAACAATAGAGTTGAGTTCCTGGCCTACACACTACTCAGTATTAGAATAAACCATAAAATAATTTCCTAATATAATCTAGAGTGGAGCTTCTGAACATGGGAATGATGAAACTGGGTTAGTTTGTTCATTTTAACTTATTCACTAATTCATTTACTTATTTGGTCGTTTTCCATTTAATAAATATTTCCTGAGCACCTATCATTCATGAGGCACTGATTTAACAGCTAAGGATAAACAAGAAGGATGAAGGGCTGGGAATTTGGCTCAGTGGTTCCGCTGCCTGCCTCGCAAGTGCAAGGGCCCAGAGTTCGATCTCTGGTCCCCAAAACACAAAAAAACACAAACTAACTAACAAGAAGGATGAAGATCCCATCCTGTCCTTTCACGGCATCAATTTAGTTCATTTATTCACTCACTCACTCACTCATCCATCCATCCATCCAAGAAGTTTACTAACATGATACTTGGAAGAAACCAGATTAGATCCCATGAAGAATGTCAGACAAGGGCTGCATAGACCATGAACTCAAGAAGCTTCAACACAGCTGGGGCCCTGGATGCCTAAGTGGTTGACTTCAGTATGGCAAGAAAGAGAATATGAAGTAAAGGAGTGGCGTGGCTTTTAACAGAGCCTAACTGAAGAGAAAGGATGAGAGCAAAGCTGGAAGTTTAGGCAAAACTTGACATTCAGGTAGGAAAAGAGTATTCATTTGCTGAAATACCTGGGATAAAGGGGAAGATGCCCATATCAGTGGAGAAAGGGTACCACAGTGTCCCACAAGGAAAAGCATTTGAACAGATTGAGCTAAAAAGCACCTGGGTAAAGGTACGGTTGTGGGCAGCATCCCTACCTGTGCATTGACCCCTTGACCACTTATGCACTGATTCATGTGACATCCTCATGGAGCACCCAAGGGTTGGGAGCTGTCAGACTAGGTGAGTACACATAAAGGAGATCTGATAGCTATACCCAAACACCTCGGAGAACAAGAGCACCATGGTGCAGACACAGCATACGCACTTCCTCTTCTGTGCCGGGAGCCACAGCTGGAATCACTCAGTAACCCGGCACCCTTTTCTGTTCAGCCTATGCATCAACTCTGAATGTTCTAAAACATGGTAGTTTTGGAAACATGGCATTTCCAAAAGACAAGATTCTATTTTAAGAGATGTATGTGTCTAAGATTTACCAGTGAAGCCACCCTGGATCTGTCAAGTGCCTGCTGACCTGGTAACTGATGTATGAACAATGATGTACTGGGCTTTAGTCCAGCTCTTCAAAATCTGAACCAATCCATAGACTCATGAGAAATTATATATTGTTTGTCATTTTAAGTCTCTGAGTTTGGGGG
The DNA here is from genome assembly GCF_012274545.1 of Fukomys damarensis. Lineage (NCBI taxonomy): Eukaryota > Metazoa > Chordata > Mammalia > Rodentia > Bathyergidae > Fukomys > Fukomys damarensis. The sequence continues at coordinate 4,384,181 of NW_022900928.1, forward strand.
TGACCTGTGTCACACAGTAGCAAACCCACCAAGAATTTAGTAATGGACTTGAGTTCTAACATAATTAAACCTAGAAGATGTAACAGTGGCTTTGGGTCAGGGCTTCCAGCAGATGCCTGGAAAATGGTGAGAAAAATGTTCAAGAAGCGGCTCCATTTCCTACAGTGCAAAGCCACCAGGAAGACTCACTAAGTTGTAACTAAGAAGACACAAAATGTACTCACGAACTTTGGGTATGAGCAGTAAGATTTCCAGACAGAATGTTGGCTATATTTGATATAGTTCTATGAGAAGGAGACAATTAAAAGAAAAACCATGCAGTTTGCAAGCAGAACACAGAGAAAAAATAGAGACTTTATGATTTTTTGGAGGAGAACATTAAACTGTTTTCACCTCTAGACTCATTGGGGAGCAAAACATTTATTTAAAAAAAAAAAACACAGCTTAGGGACAAAGACCCATCACAAACATGGCTGTGAGACCCTTTATCAAGATATCTGAAGGAATGAAGACAGGACCCAGCAGAACTTCTCTCTTGTACAAAAGGGTTTACAAGGGTAGGAATTGTGTGGCTTTTAACTCATGGAGGAGAATCAAATCCCATTCAAGGAAACCCACAGTGTTTAAATGCCAGTGGACTGGCAATGTTCCTGCTAACCTACACTTAAAACGGTGAGACTGGAAGTACCTCAAACTTGTAAAAAGACCTTTGTGCCCCCAATTTTCTGTAGGCAACAAGCAGACGTGTTGTTCAGGACTCTCTCATGACGAAGTCAAGGACAGTGGAAAAGAAACCATGCTGGTGTGCAGAGGCAGGAGCTGCAGAGAACTAGGGATGGGGCAATGTCCTCAGAGGGTAGGACTAGGCCAACAAGAGAACACTGCCCATCTCCAGCAGGGAACAGCAGCACCTGCCCAGGAGACCGGAGTCCCTGCGCACCTGCGACTACTGTGTGCTTTCTGCCCTTCCCTGTTCCAAACACGGATATCCACGTCTCCCACCCTGTTTCATCTCTTGGCTCTGTGTAGGTTTGGGGCACAGGACTCCCCCCAACCTATAACGTTCTGGATCAAGAGGAGCCTGATGTGAATCTGATGTAAGTCGCAGTGTGGTAGATTTCACACAGGAGGCCACGGGCTGAAGAGAGTTTGAAGGTGCTGGAAAGGGAAGGAAATTATTTTGCTTATGGCACCATGTTAGTGTCTGTGCCCAGGAAGCAGACTGTGCTAAGTAGCTAGATTACTGGCCTCGGGTTTTCACACTCTCTGTAACCTTGCCCTTTGTTAATGCGCTCCCCTTCCACTTCTGGGTGTAACTACATGACTTGTTTTGGCCAAGAGGAAATACTTGACACCAGCAGAGGCTGGAAAATGTGCTCATGCTTGCCTGCATTCTGTCCTAGTTCCTGGGGCTCCCATAAGAGCACAGCTGAGACAGAGGATCCCAGCTGTCCTCACCGATCCTCTATCAGAGCGGCCGAGGCCCCATCAACTTGCCAGCTGATCTTGGGCCTCTGAGAGCCCCAGCGGAGTGGGCAAAGCCTGGCCTAGAGCAGAAGAACCTCTCAACCGGTCTCCAGACCCATGAGAAACAGTGACCTCTCAGTTTGGGGTAGGTTGTTACACAGCAAGAGCAAACTGATACAGGAGGGCCTTGTGAGATGGAGTATATCCAGGGTCGGGTGAGAACTGCCTTTTGAAGTTTGAGACAAATTTGAAGGCCATCCCCTCTGCAAAGTCATAACTGATTCATCTGTTTAATAATATCCATACAATCTTAACCAGATGGACATGGATGCATGTATAAAAACAGCAGGGAGGCTACCACCAGGACAAGAATTTAACAAGTCAACATCTGGGAGGTGTGATTTTTCTACCATGACCCAGCCCCACCTCTTCACTGCAGAATCAAGCCCGAAGAGACCGCCTGTCACTCAGGAAGATGTCTAGTTTAGTTCCATTCTGTAATTGGTTAATGATTCAATTTTTACAATTGCATTTCAGAGGAATGGGAGAGTCTCAGGGGGGCTGGAGAAGATAAGAGTAACCTGTGAGACATAAGAAGGACAAATGGGCTGGACTGATGGTGAGGCCATGGGTGGGAGTGTGAAAATGAAACTTCACACGTGACCCAACCTATTCATTAATTTGTTTTAAAATTTCAGTGGCTCCACACCAACGTAGGCAATGTCCCTACTAAGACTCATGAAGGACCAAGTCATTAAAAATCATCTTCAACAGTACCATCATCATCGTCGTCACCACCACCACCACCACAAAAGCTAATGTGTATTGAATGTTTACTTTTTATGCCAAGAAGTATACTAATTTGTCTTCATTGTCTGCTTTATTCTTTATGACAATTCTAGAAAATACAATCTTATCCTCCACTTACAATAAGAAACCCAAATCACTTCTGCCCAAACTTGCTCAGGCTGGTCAGCTATGGCACAATGGAGCCAGGGTTAAACTGAGGTCTACCTCTGACTTCAAAGCCCCCATTCTTGAAGGCAATTGTATTCTGCCTCTGTTCTTGGGAATGTGTTAGCTCTCTCTTAACAGCAAAGTTTTGTCATGGTTGATACAGTACATATTTACTGAATGAACCCATGAATGATAAAAGTCAATGAATAAAAGAATAAGTGAATAAACAAACAGATAAAAGAATAACAGTGTCCATGGCAGACCCAAGAAAACTGAGCTATGGAAGAGAAGGAGGTTAGGAAGACTCTGGGCATTGTGCTAATAAGAAAATAATGATTGCTCTTTGTAGTCAGGAAGAAACTACGAGATAAAATTGTAGGAAGAAAGTACATGAATACCACTTTGCACATCCTCGGTATAAAGGAGAGTAGGTTATTTATACAGATAATAATTACTGTTGCAGAGAGAAAGAAGGTGACCAAAGCAAGGCATGACTCCAGAAATCTGCTGCTGAGAAATAACATTTCAGCCAGTTGTGGTCAGACGTGGTTATGCTGGAACGCCTCATTCCCATGTGCTCTGACTGCATATCCATGGGCCTTCATTAGCGAGAACACCAAGAGTCCACTGATTCTGACCTCACTCACCGGGCCAGGCCCCTCTAATGTACCGCACAGCAAGCTCAGGGATCCTGCTAGAAAATGGTGAAAGGATCCAGACTCAGATCTAACACTGAGTCTCTTTCTCAATTTCCTGTATCAGCAAACAGAGCCGCCAGACAACTGGTTGAAAGACAGAATACCCTCTCTTGCCTTTGACTGACAACGTTGAAAAAGAAACTCCTCTTCCCTCCACCACATTTCTGAGAAGAGAAGAGAGGAATACACATGAACGATCGTTATGGTTGTGTTTACCTACCAGGCTCGGTTGAATGATGAAGTCAATAATTTATTGGTGTTTTCACTTGAGTACAGTACTTACAGAGAAAGAAATACAGCTGACTTCGATTACACCACCACGCATCATGAGGACAAGGTGAGAGAGAAATAAAACAGCAATGGGTCGCTTCTGATTTCCAGCTCAGTGTCTATGCTTTTCCATGCTTAGTCACTATCCAAAACACATATTTTTCCCTTGTCAGACCACAGGGATTAACTAAGAATTTGGTTGTCTTGCTATAATCCTTTGGATGGTACAAAAGGGTGTTCTTTAAGAGATGGACACCAAGTCACAGATGGGGTCTGACTGGAAACTTGGAGTCCTTCCTGCACCCACAGTTGCATGCCGTGGTGTTTATGGAGGGTTTATGGAGAGTTCCACCATCCCTAATAGGGGCTGGGAAAGAGTCAAGAATCCTGTGATGAGCACCCTGTGGAGACACAGTTCGCTTGTTGTCCAGGAAGCTGTTAGCCAGACTCTTTCTTGGAGTGCCAATATAGATTTTTACTGGACGTAAGTGTTTATTTCTCTTTGTCTAATGTGCTTACATTTCAGTCTCGTAAGCAGCGTACTTCCACCAATGTTCCAAGTCACTTCTGACTTTCGGTTTTCCTCAATTGACATTTAAGGATTTGCACTATCTCCCCCTAGAACACAATAGTTTCTTAGTGATGCTCCAACTGTAAGAGCTGAGAAGAGAGATCCCGACACGGGACTTGTTAGGTAAAGTGGGGCAAGGCAGAAATAGGAGGCAGCCTCCCCCGCGTTGAAGACAGGCCGGCAGGACTCGGCACGAGCGCAGGGGAGAGGCGGGCCTCCAGGCTGCCGCAGCAGGTAGAAGACGGAAACGGCTATGAGTATTCCAGACCCAGGTCATTATCCGAGGTAGCATGGCCTCAGCAGGGCTGGCCTTAGGGGCAGGACGTAGGAAGGCATCGGGATGTGGAAAAGGATAGTTTGGTGACAGACTCACAGCACAGGGACCCAGTTCTCCCTTGTGGTGTTCTTCCTTGGGGTGAGAGTGATGAATGAATAGAGGTCTTGAAAGTAAAGGATGGAGAAGGAAGGCACAGGACAGCCTCAGAGGCAAGGAAAGTCCTGATCCTCTGCAGCCGCTGAATGAAGCGCTGTGCTGTGTGCAGGAAGACAGAGCACGTGCGGGTGAGAGGAGGCGGTAAGAGATGACACTGGAGCAGTGAGCAGAGGCCCAGCCATAATTATCAGGGCCACAGAGCCACATTCAGGAGTCTGCACTCAGGGCAAGGGTGGGAAAATGTCGAAAGAACTGAGTAGCATCACCACTAGAGCACTGGGGAAAATACTCTCCGGCTTTTGTGAGAACGCGAAAGGCAGCTGGGTGAGTGCACAGATGCAGGGCAGGAGTTACAATGGTAAGATAGGAAAACAGCAGCTCTTCCTACTTCGAGAACAAGCTCAGGCTGAACTGCTCCTGCAGCTCATCGACCCCTCAGTTCCCCGAGAGATCCGGGGACCAGGGGAGCATGTGAGGGCTGAATCTCCCAGCAGGAATCTGCTCACACAGGGACAAGACTGGTTTTCATTTCACGGTGGTTTCTTTTCATGCTCCGCATGGCCTCTCCTGTTTTCATCCCAGCCAGTCAGCCTCCACTGGCTTCTGAGACAACATGCCCAGCTTTTACAGCCCTGACAAGTCTTCTACAAGCCCTCACCACTGCTGCAGTAACTGTAAACATATGTTTTCTGCTCTCCCCACCCCTCCACAGTGCCACAGGCTGTGGCTCAGTGCACAGGAGAAGGGGCACGGAGGAGGTCTGAAATGTTCAGTGTAATCACAGCCACACAAAAGGCCTTGGCCTTCAGCGATAAATCATACCTTCCACATCTGTCGGGGCAGGAAGGCCAAGGGGGCCCTTCTCAGCTCTGTCCTGGCACTGACACAGCCCGTCTGCAGACAGGTTGGCAGGGGTCACGCTTTCATCGTTACACATATTTTAACAATCCAGGTGCTCCAGGGTATAAAAGTCTGTAACCGATGAGAAAGGGCCAACATTGAAGAGCCTTTGCTACTGCTTCCCTGAGGAGGGCTGGGCCTGAAACACTCAGTGTTGTTCAACTCAGGCCCCCCTTGGCTTCCCTCCCCTGCATTTGTCACAGGCAGCTCAACCAACCATCACCCCACGCCATCCTCAATGCCCACAACTAAAAGAGGAGGGGGTTAAAGGAGTGACCTACCTTGGATGCCCGTCTAGCAAACAGTGCTGAGGAATTCAGACCTTTTCCCCAAGACCATGCAGCCTAGAAAAAGAGAGGAAACGTGTTCAGGAAAACAAAGGCTTGATGCCTTGACTTCGTCTCCATAACAGCAAGTCGAGATGTTTTTATTAAACTAGCCTTAGTATCAAGGCCAGTTTAAGACATTTTTATAATCATTACATCTGCAAAAGTGATGAAATATTAATGTTAGACTAGAATGACAGATGCAAATGCCAGCATGGAGAATATCCTGAGCAGTATAAAGGGTTCTAAAAATGGACAGTGTCATGGGCAGGTTTTTCATGAGCCCCATCTAGTCAATATTCTGTCACCCATGTTGAAGACAGACCCAGTCAAAAGAAGCACCTTGCCTGCAGGAAGCACAATAATCTACCAATCTCACTTTCCTGAGACATAAAGAAAGAAAGAAAGCAAAGTGGGCCACTGATCAGGTCAAGTGACCCTGTAGAGCTCATGCCCTTTTTTCACAGGAGAACTCCTGGGCACATCTGGAGTCAATTTACTTGTATTTTAGGCATAACTTTAACAAGCATTATTGTCTGCTTTCCCAGTTCAAGGAATCCCAGAGGCAGCAGATCATCAGAGAGACACACTCTGGCAGTATCAAAAAGTGATAGCTGGCAGCCCAAGAGTAGATGAAGAGAACAGGAAAACGCTGCAAAGTTGATGCCAGGACCCCAAACTGGATCTCTCACAGGTTCAAACGGAGAGCCTGCAGTCACAGGCTCTATTCAAGCCCGTTAGAATAATTTATGGTTGAGTCATCAGGACAAGATCAAATTAGAATGTTCTATTTAATAAAGCAGGGAAGTATATATACATTTTCAAAGATGTTCACCAAAAATAGTCTAAATGAAGCTATTTTTATACATGTGAACTTTGTAACCAGAACAACTCATTTCCTTAATGTTCCAGATAGATAGTTGACATTTTACTGTACATTGGTTATGTTCCAATTTTAATCCCAAACCACCTGCCCCTCACTGGCCAGGAAGTCACACTCAGGAAATGCAAAAGCATTATGCTAATATTAATCTAAGCCTAACAGAATTAAGTAGGTAAATTTCTGGTCCCCCAAAACACACACACACATACACACACACGACTGTTATCCAACCGCAAATCTTCAATGCCAGAGTTATCTGTATTGCTGCTTGCTGACAATCGTAAGTAATGTGTGTGAAGACAGCTACAGAAGATATCCTCCTAATCTAACAGTCTGAGTTTTTGTGTGATTTTATTATCTTTGAATCCTTTGAGTCAGATTCCCAAGAAATTGAATTATGCCACTCAATTGTACTGAACTCTTGAACCTAAAAGATGGACTGGGGCCTAAAAGGTAGAACAAAAATTTCCATTAGTGGTTTTTATGGTTTAGATTTAAAATGTCCCCCCAAAGTCTCATGTATTCAGAGGTGGTTCTTCTGGGGAGTGAATGGATCATGGATGTGCTGGACTCATCAGTGGACTCGTCATGGCTGAATGTGCTGCTAGGAAGTAGGGACGTGACCTAGAAGGGCATATTCCCGCCCAGCCCCTCCGTGACACCATGAGGTGAGCATCTTTCCTCAGACATGCCTTTCCACTATGCTGTTTCTCCCTTGGAGCCAACTAACTGTGGATTTAACCCCATCCCCAAACTGTGAGCCAGTTAAATTTTCCTTTAGCAGCACTGAGAAGAAGATAAGTACTTTGCATCAGGACAAAAGGAAAGATGCCTGGATGGCATCTCAGGAAATAGCCAGGCCCCACCCATTATAGACTCAGGAGTGTAAAAGGATAAACTCTTCTGAAAAACTTTAACAGAAAATTCTAGGGTACTGTGCTCATTTGGGGCCACCTATAGAAGTGTTTTTCTAAATTCAGCAATCCAGACTATCAGAGGCCTCTGCAGCCACGGCCAAAGGGGGCCAGGCTGCCACTTGAGCTAGTGGAACTTGAACTGAAGCCCTAGCATCATCCACATAGTGCTAGTTTTCAGGCACACAGAATGCAAAAGTGGGGGGTCATGGAGGCGTCCATCCAGATTTCATTGGTAGGCCTGGGAGGCAGTGTGCTTCTAAGAAAGAAATGCATGGAGCTAAGATAGTAAATCTAAAAGTGCAGTGGAGATTCCAGGAAGCTGTAGGTGCTAGGAAGGTGGATCATCTGCTGGAGAAAGCAGTGAGCAGAGAAAGGATGAGAAAGGATGTGTAGGCTGCAGCTAGCAAGGTCAGAGGGACAGAGCTACACACAGCCCTCTGCAGTTCACATCTGGCCAAAACCCATCCTTGGTGCTAGACGTGGAGCTATAGAATTTAATATTTGCTATGCTGGGTTTCTGTATCCTCACTTTTTCCCTTCTGGAATGAAAAGTTTACCCTGTACCATTGTATGTTGTAAGTACTTAACTTTCTTTTTGATTTTTTTTATAGGAGCCCTCTGGTAGGAGTTTGCCTTGAGTCTCAAAGGAGGTTTTGGACTTTTATGTTTCAGCGATGCTAGAACTGTTTGGGATCTGGTAACTTAGGGACAGACTAAATACATTTTGAGTATGAAGTGGACATGGGCATTTTAAAGGCCAAAATGTAGAAAGATCACACAAAAATCCAATCAATAGATGTGGAAATGAATTGAGCAGACACTTCTCAAAAGAAGTTCAAATTTCCAATAGGTATATGAAAAAATGGTCAATATCTTTAGGTATCAAAGAAGCACAAATCAAAACTACACTGAAATTACATCTCATGCTACTTAGAATGACTTAAATGCTGGTGAAGGAAAAAGAACCCACACTGTTTATGGGGATGTAAATTAGTTTAGCCATTATGGAAATCAGTGTGGAGATTCCTAAAAAACTAAAAATAGAGATACCACTTCATATAGACATAGTACTTCTCAGTATATTCCCAAAAGAATTAACATCAGCACACTGTAGAGCCACCAGCATACCTATGTTTATAGCAGTGCAGGCACAATAGTTAAGCTCTCAAAATGTCATAAGTGCCCAGCGACTGATAAATAGACAAAGACCATGTGGCATATGCTCAGCCAGAAATAAGAATGAATTCATGTAGTTCACAGAAAAGTGGGTGGAACTAAAGACTATCACGTTAAGAGAAATAAGCCAGACTTCAGAAGTGAAATTTTGCACATTTTCTCTCACATTGGGAACTTTGAAAAAAATGTTAAAAGGGAAGTGATTGACAACACAAGGAAGACTATGAAAGAAGAGGATTGGGAGCACGACAGAAGGACGAGCAATGATCAGAGTGTGCTGCATGCTTGTACAGACGTGTCAAAATGAAACCCACGCTTCTGCACAACTAATAGGCCCTGAAAACATAAATCAATTTTAAACAAACCCTCCATTGGAAAATGGTGATTATCAATTTGCATCATTTTCTATTTGATGAAGTAACTCACAGGACGAAGCCCGACTTGTAAGAGGACAGACATTGCACTCTTTTGGGGAAGGCTTCAAATACTGAGGTGCTGGGATCCAACATGGCAGACAGTGGGGAGCGGATGACAAGCTTTCTACTGCAAACTTGTGCCCTGTTCATAGTGCGGTGAGTGCTTCTCAAACTTGCACATACCTGACAATTGTGGGAAGGGCTTTTTATTATACTCAAGTTTATTAAAACTCATGTTCAGATTACTGAATTAAGATGGCTCTTTCCGGAACAAAGATGGGAGGGACTTCCTGGCAGGCACAGTGGGAGCTGGGTCCAGTAATCATTCATACCAATTTTGCCATTAAAAACAAGCCCTTTTACACCTTGCTGAACCTAGTTTCCCACCTGAGCGCTGGACAAGATAATGTGTGTACATACGCTTCATTGAAAGCACTATGCAAGTGTAACATTGCCATTTCTAATCCTAGAACTGAAGAAAAGAGCTAACAATGGCCGGCTCCTTGGGTATACAGTCTCCTAGGGTGTAGTCCCAGTCATATAGTCTCAGACACCTTTTCTTTTATTTGCTTCAAAAACCTCGGCGCCAATCATTTTCCCCTGGAAAAGCAATTCTACTCTCCCGACTTAAGGCTCCATTAGGAAATATTTCTAGAAAGTCATCCAAATGTTTCCATTTTGGTACTTCAAATTCTCAGTCCTTATGCTGCAGGAAATCATTTTCTCCCTTGCTTGCTATTGAAACCCTTGAAGAACTTATCAAGCATTATTTTGTCATACTCACTGAACTCGGGGATTTAGTCACACACTTTATCCACTTCAGGACGTATTCATTTTATTGAGTATCCAAGTAACATGATTCCCATCAGTAGAGAGAGGGATTCAAGCATTTAAGTTCCTCTTGATTTTCTGAATCTTAAGGAATCTTTTAGAGCTAGTCCTATAGCAATACACGCTTCAAATAGCTTTTACAACATGAGGTATTTTGTTTTCATTATTTCTTCAGATTAAGAATCTATTATAATAGCAGTCTATACTACCAGGAAGATGAGCTTTCTGTGGCTTATAAACTTGGAAAATTGAACATTTAAAAAGTCATTTTGATGGCATCTTTCCATTAAAGGCCTAAAAATCCATAATGATACAAGCAAGGGCTATATTAGATGATTTCTATTTTTAAAATAGTTTTCTAGTTTTCAACGGTCTCTACCAGATGGTTTTTGAGGCTCTCAAAAATAAGAAGTAAATGATTAGGATTGTAGAACCATTGAAACACATTAGTACGTAGTTGAAAGGACATAGAACCTCTGAGAAAATTCCTGAAACTTTAGAAGTGATCTGGGGAGCGAAAGGGCTAGGGTGGAAGCTGGGGCATGTCCACCCCAGGGCTTTCTCCTCTTCAGACTGCTCTTCCAGGATTCCAGGTCAGATGTCTCCCGGCTGAATTTTGACAGAAGACGCAGCTGGAGGTTAAACAGGGTGAGAAAGAAGCTAGGGCGTTTCCCGCAGCTCCCGGAGAGCTCTTTCTCCTCTATGGCTGCAGCTCATTGGTTGTTTTCACTGCCTGACAAATTTTTCTTAGTTCTAGCTTCTACTAAATGACCCCTGCCCCTGGTCACCGGTGATCTCTACATCTTTTATCGTTTCACCCTACCGGAGAGTTTCTTGACGTTTAACTCTATATTATCTGACTATCCACTCTTTGGTTCTCACCGGCTCCATCACCAGTGTAGTAATTTTCCTAAATTAGGTTTTCCTAAATTAAATTCACTCTACTGAAAGTCTTTGGGTGGTTTCTGCTTTCCTAGGTAAATTCTGATTGATAATATTGAAACCATTAGTGCACCTAGTTGCATGGACACCATGTGAAATAGAACTAAATTATGCTAATCTATCCTTGCAAGAAGCCTAGATTCAAGGACCAAGACACAAAATATAAATATGGAGACTGACTGCTTTTTCTCCAGATGAAAAAGATTCAAGGGAACAGTGACTGCCCAGCAGTCACTGAACTACTTAAAATTCTGATCATGGGACAGGAGATTTATCATATAACATGTACAACATTAAGATATTCATTAATTTGGTTCCCAGCACTGCAAGAAAAAAATTATCGAAGCAGCTCAGGAATACATCTGAAAACATTAAGTCTGGCTTGCCAAGTAAAGCCTAAGCCATCACAGAAAGCTCAGCCACATTTTAATAGTATTCTTCCTTTCACTCACAGACATACCTCTTATGTTGTGCTGCCCACCCTTCTAGGCCCTGGAAGTGTACCCCTGAGGGAAGAAGAAAAACTGGCTTTTTCTTGTGCGAAAGAAGTCATCACTATTCAAATGTGAGATGTATTTTGTCCTTTTCTTTCAATAAGGCTGCTTTTATGAGGAGAAACTATAGTATAGATTTGCATATAGATTATTTTGTACTACCCATAAAAATATCACACTGGAGACTAATATACAACTTTTGAAATGTTTTCCAATATGTGAATGTGTCTTTCCAAAATCAATTTGCAGAAGAATCTTAGTTTAAAAGTTTAGTTGTTAAAAAAAAAAGATCTTATGCAGTTCTAGGGAAGGAATACTGTCCCTTATGAAGGCTGAAGTCTAACGAGGAAGTGTGAATGGTAACATGGTGGAGAAGAAAGGAAACGCACTTGATAAAAGTAAGTAAGAGGGCTAAATGAGCCTTACGAAAAAGAGTGTCCTTTTGCGGTTTGAGTCAAAGATGGAAAATTCTTCATTTAATAATACATTCATCTTAGATATATAATTTTTATAAAACTTTTCAAGGTATATTCAAATATAATAGGTTAGTTTTCTCAGAAATAAATGGGTTTCACATTTTAGAATATTTCCTTCAGATTTTAATATGTATGAACACATGTATGTGTTTTGTGTGCGTGCATGAGAATGGTATGTATACTGTGATATCCTCACTGTAATGTCACATCATACATATGCCACTAAAAGTATCACATAAGCTTTTCCACATCATTAAATTATCTTGGAATAATGATTATGGTAGCTGAGTAAGATTTTTAGTTGTTACTTTGCTTATCCATTTCTCTATTAGTAGAGACTATATGGGTTCCAAATTTTTATCATTATATGTAAATTTTTAAATCATTCCCGTGTATGATCATTTCCATTGCAATACTTTTAAGACGTGGAAATGGTGAATGAAGGCTATGAAGAGAAATAACCCGGCAAGACATCAAGCCAGTCCGCTGGAGAAGGAAAAGCTGGTTCTAGCTAGCGTGGCTGTGTAACTGCATCAGAGAGCAGGCAGGCCAAAGCCACAGCCCTTCTCCAAACAGTGGCTCTGTCTTTCTGACTGCCAGTGGAAACAGATGCTTAGCCTGCAAAGCCGCAGCCTCATTACCACAGAGAGCAGCAGAACCGCCACTGTGCCGGACTTTCTTGGTGCTAACGTCTAAGTGTTCTGAGATTGAGTGACTTTGGCAAACACAAAGTCAAATAAGATTTGTTGCTATTATATTTTACTGTAGGTCTTCCAAGGCCTTTAATGCTCTTACATGTTTTTAATACAGCAAAAGGAGACTATTACATGGGGCATTTCCCAGACTTATTTGACCACAAAGTCTTCTGTGCACTAAGTATCTTTAGAGAAAAGTGGAACAACAGATTGGGCAAAATTACTCTGAAGGAGCTGAGCAAAAGTAGATTGTGTTTAAGGCCAAATGGGAAAACTTATGTCAGAATAAGATAAATCAAATTTAATGGTCATAAGGCAAGTATTACATATCTTGAAATTCTTGCTCTTAACTGAAATGTCTTATATATCCTCTCGATAGCTCTGTGAGAGCCCTGCTCCTCTCTTAGGGATGCATAGCTCTCCATAAAAGCAGTATTGAAGCCAGACATTGAGACACACACCTGTAATCCCAAACCTCTAGGAGGTTGATATGGAAGATGGAAGTGTTCTAAACCAGTGTCGGTAACTTGGTAAGACCCTATCTCAAAATCAAATAAAATAGAAAAGTCTCAGCCTAGGGCTTCAGACAGAACAGCGGGGCTTTGACACTAGCTAGCTTTGTGTGAGCTTAGAAAATTAGCTTAGGCTCCATAAGCTTCACTGACACATAGTACAATGAATGTTTGTTCAATGAATGACTGAAACTAGACATTCATAAATTTCCAGTCATTTGCACATGGTATCATTCATGGACTTCGGAAGACTTAACCAGGTCCATAATTGACCTTCCACATCGTAAATTCTGATGAAATCAGAATCTGTATTTATGGTCATATTTTAAATAGATATACTCTTAAGTGAAATAAATAAGTCACACATCTGTAAATACCAAATAGTTTCTCTGGTGTGAAAAACTATAATGGTACATAAGATCCTAATGGTATAATTGACAATGTGAAATAGGAAGAAAAGAGCTTAAGGTGTAGAGCAAGTGGGAAGGGTAGGGGAAAGGAAATAAGGGAAAAGAAAAAGATACAAGAAAATGAAAAAATGGAAATAAAATCTTTGTAAATAGGGAAGGGAGGAGGGGTGAAGGGAGGGCAGGGAGATGGGGAAAAAATGAGAACCAAGACCTGTCATGTAAAGTTACAAGATCCCAATGATGAATGTAACTGTACTGTATATCTAGAATGTACCAATAAACTCAATGAGAAAAAACATAGATAGATAGATATGCTATTCTGTCAAGACCTACATCAAAACAATTTTTTTGACATAGCAAAGCATTCCTTCCTTTTTTATTTCTTAAACACATGGTTGGAAAAGTTTATCATTCCAAAAACATTAAGTAACTTGGAAAGTATTATTTACTTTTTTCATTCCCAATGTATACTATTAATGCTTATTAATTGTATAAAATATTAAGTCTCAATGTAACACTTTCATATGTATGTGTGTGTGTGATCATACTGATGTTTCCTTACACTCCATGCCCCTTATTCCCTTAAGAGGATGACAAACTGTTAGTCCACTTCCTAGAAATAATTGAAAATTAAGTGTATTTTTGTCCTGTCTTTTCCCTGGACAGAAATGTGTGCCCCAGGGATGAGGGACTTTGCTCACCTATATTTTCTACAACTTCTCGGAAGTTCAGGTTGGTCAGTGACTTTTTCTCCTCCACCATGGAGCTGTTTAACCAGGGGCCACCAGGCTTGCAGGAGTCTGCTGTTGTTGGCGTGGCCCCCAAGTTCATGCTGAACCCAGTCACTAATGTGATAACACAAGGAAACAAGGCTCTGTGGGGATGACCCGGGCACAGGCAGAGCCCCTCATCAGAGAGATCCCACAGAGCTGCTTGCTCCCCTCCCCATGTGAGGATGAGGCAAGAAGGCACTGTCTAGGAAGCAGGACAGGGGGCCCCTGCAGTGTCCATGTCCACCAGAGCCTCCATATTGGACCTCCCGGCCTTCAGAACCGGAAGCAGGAATGCTGTTTGGTTTATGGTATCTTCATACAGCCCCAAACTCATTGAAGAGACACTGTGCATAACATTTTCTTTTTATGTGGGTCTGTGCTTTTGTGTGTGGACAGACTCCACAAATTTCAATAGGTTTTCAAATGACATTTTAATATCTGTTAAAAAGGTTTTTGAAATACTGCTTAGAGGTTTCTGAGAGTCTTGAAAAGGGACACACAAAACAAAACAAGTTATGGAATGAGCCTCGAATTTACAACTGTGGTCTAAATTATGGCTACAGTAACTGCAAAAGGATGAGGACAAGGAGATGGGAGAGAGGAAGAGGAGGAGAAGCACCTACATGAGAGGCACGTTCTGCCACGGCATAAGAAGGTCTGCAGGAAAATTGTCCCAACGATGTGTTATAGAAACAGCCATTAACCAGACAGAAGTGCCACCACTGGCAAAAACAAGAGATAAAGTTATCCACTGCCAGTCATATTACCAGAGGCTTAAAAAGAAACATTTCCATGGAATTGTCCCATGTCATCAGAGTTCTGCGACACAGTGAGTCATGATTGGCATGTACAGAAAGGAATCCTTGGAAAGCCTGTATGTAGGATAACTGGGCAATCTTCAGTCTGACTGGCTTTGGTCATGTAATGTCTTCTGCATGCTTCTGCACTCCAAGCCCCAAGTTACTACCCCCAATCTAGAATCAAATACCTGCACACACCCCTGGACAGCACTGTGTGACCCCAGTATCATGAAAATGTTGCTGATAATGACAAAACCTACTAGCTGACACCGATCCAGTTTTTTGTGCATGCCTCGTTTTAAACCGTTGAGGCAGTTATTACTGTTCCTAACAAGTTTGCACACAAGGACTCTGAACTGCAGAAGGTTAAATGATTGGTCTTGGACCACAGAGCTGGCAAATAGCCAAACCACATTCACATCCAGCATATTCCAAAGCTGACAATGCAATCTAGCTTTGAAGATATACTTCAAGAATTTATTCTAGGGTCCTCATTTTTCCTTATCCCATTTTTTTCCATGTTGGTTCTCTCTCAGCTCTCCTACTGGAAATTCCCCCTAAGTTCCTTCTAGATTCAACTCCAGTAACTTTCCCAAAGACCTAATGAACCAGGGTGACCCTATAGGAACCTGGACTGCCACAATTCTTGCTGGCCAATTGTGCCTGAATCCCGCCTTTTGTGAAAGAAATGGAACCTAAAACATGCACACTGCAATGACGTTATCAAAGTTGGAGTTAGACTCTGAATAGTTCCATGACACAGACCATACGTAAAGATTAGAGATTGACTACACTGTGCTCTCTGCAATATGAGAATATAATTAAAGTTAATTAAATTCTAGCTAGACTTTACTGTCTTCTAAAGCTCTGATTCTTGCAGATTTTTTCTCTTTGTTGAAATGACAAATTAGAAAGTATTAGAGGAAAAACTCGTGCTAAACTAGGATTTTTAAAATCTAATCAGAAGGTTGAAAAGAGAAGAAAGAAGAGAATAACTTCTCTTATTAGGTGATTCATTCTTACTTATACCATATCTTTACATCATCTAGAACGCCTCCTGAGGAGTACTTCGCTGTAGAAACATAATATGAGTTGCACATAATTTCAAAATTAACACAAGCCATATTTAAAAAGTAAAAATAAAGGTCTGAGAATGTTATCAGTGGTAGAGTGCTTATCTAGCATGCACAAGGCCATGGCTTCAATCCTTAGTTCTTCAGACAAAAAAGTAAAAGCAAATAGGAAAATTATTTTAATATGCTATTTCAATTCATATTCCAGACTTTTTTCAACACATGAAATTAATATTAGACTTATTTGTCATGTTGCACTTTTTTGGTGCAGTCTTTCAAATCTGAATTCTCAGTCTGGAGTCACCACATGGAAATGGTCAATAGCCACAGAGGGCTGCTGTCTTAGAGCGGAAGCCCTACATGGATCCCTTTAGGAAACACAGGCTGCAGTTAGGGGGCCTCCCTTGTGGGACCCTTTGCAGATAACGTGGCTGTGACCCCTGGTCATCAGTTAAACAAAGGAAAAGAAGTGGATTTCATGGGCGGTCCCTGTGGTAGCAGGTTGACCTGTTCTACTATGACGACCACTTGCTCCTTCTGTTGAAGCTCTCCTCAAAACCTTATTCTTACTTTCCTGGAAATCTTCAAAGAAGTTTCACAATAACCCTCCAAAGAATACACACAGCTCTCCAGCCAAACAAGGTGTTCACTGAGGCAGTGTGATGGGGCTGTGGCTGAGCCCCGAGCAGCAGGGGCACAAGCGGACTCCTTACTCAACCCAGAGGATTCCTCAGAACATAGCGTGACACTGTGAGGTACGCATCTGGTCTGTACCCCGATGTCCTGCTACAGGGCTCCTGCACCCCTGAAGTCTCTGCAGTGATGAGTGGTTTTTTCATGCTAATGAGATGCTGGCTCCCCAGAGAGCTCAAATGGAGCTGGTCACTGGAGAGACAAAGGCATAGGGGGTTGGGACATTCAGCCCCAACCTCCAGGGACGGAAAGAGGCTGAGGCTGAAGTTGGATACCAGTGGCTAACGATTTAACCAGTCATGCCGATGACTATGTAATGAAGCCTCAGTAAAACTCAAGAGCCTGGGCTTGGGGAACTTCAGTGTCCCACTCACTGCCAGGAGAGTGGCCCATCCCAGCTCCACGGAGACATGCAGCTGCACCCAGGACACCCCCAGACCTTGCTCTCTGTAGCTCTTATTGGGCTGTTCATCCGTGTCTTTTGTTACTTTGTTAGTAAACCAGTGAACACAGGTTTCACCGAATGCTGTGAGCTGCTGTAGCGAATTAATTGAACCCAAGAAAAAGGTCCCTGGATCCACAGTCTACGGCACAGGTCACAATCTGCATCCACAACTGGCATCAGAAGTGCGGGTGGTCCTGTGGGACCGTGCCCTCATCCTGGCTTTGTTAGCTATTACATAAATGTGCACTCCCGAAAACAGATACCCGAGGAGGAGAAATGGGTCATTCACAGCTTTTTCAATGTATCTACAGTATTTCATAAAAGTTCTGGAAACTGCTGGAGTGTTCTTGGTTGGGCTTTGAAAGCAGGAAGGGCTCCTGGAAAGAGTGTGAATGTTCATTTTACATTCATGTACCAAGGGAAGAGTCGGTCACCGAGTACAATGACAGAGAATGGCATGGCTCGGAATTATAACCTTTCCCTTGAATCATACTAAATGTGAGATGAAGTTGTTAGAGTACTGACTTCATCATCCTCCTCTTAGAGCATCTTCCTGTAGGAGTCCTTTGCACTCTGGAGCATATGAGTTACCAAGAGCAGGGTCTTTTTGGTGTCCCTTGAGCAGCAAAGGTGAGGACTGAGAGCCTGATCAAGGCCCGACAGGAACTTCGCTTGGGGCTTCCCAGAGGGCCAGCACAGGTCTGGGGGGCGCTGAAGGCACTGGGGTGTCCCCATGTGAGGGGCTGGCTGCTTCCTTTGGGCTCCCTGGTACTGCTGGTTACAAGCTTCATTGACAAGAGTAGAAAAAGAAGCTAACTCCACGAGACAGAAACCATCACAAGAATTACCCAGGACAAAACAGAGATAAGACAGTATGGTCAACAAAAGGGAAAAAAAAAACTTAAAAGGCAAACATGAGAGAGAACCAGGAAGATTTCTTCTCTAAATTTGGAAAAATGAAAATGACAGGAAAAAAAAAAAAACCTTGTCTACTGACTGGATAAAAATAGGTTAAAGGATTACTTCTTAAGGGATATCTATAGGTAATGTCCCCAAAAGGACACTGATGGACAGAGAGCCACAGCAGTGACTCGTGTTCCAGGCAAACCATAGCAGCTCCAAGGAGGGGGACTGATTCCCTAGCTGGGGCATTTCACCAAGCTGAAACCTCACACGTGGCAGCTTCACACACACTTGAACCAGTAGATTTTGGTCAAAATTAAACTGATAACATGTACCACTGGGAATGTCATGTACAGGGGATGGCGATGTCATGTAAGATCTATCTTTTCTGTTAATAAAATCTTGGCTATTTTTAAGCATTGATTGGTAATGATGTCCCCTTCACAGTTTATTCACACACATAGATTTTTTTCTTTTTTTTTTTTTATTCACCGCATGGACTTCATGTTCCTGGTCCAGTGGAAATCTCAGGTAGCAAGACTTCAGACAGGTTGTGCCTCTCCGGTGTTTGCGATCTGTTCAACCATGAGTCAAGCTGGTCGGGGGAAAATGCTCATCTTCCAATGTTGGCTTTCAGAAGACACTTTGCTGTGGTCAGTAAACACGACTAGAGTTCTGTCTGTTTAGCAAACATTTTCATCCCCTTGACCCAGCTCCCCACAACAGTGGATAAACGTTGCTAAACACACTCTTCTGGGGGTGGATGACCCCTTAGGTTCCACAAAGTCCACCGAGAAAGAAAGCTGCAAGCAAGAGCATCCAGGAGATACACAATCCCCGGGTCTAAAGAGGAGTGAGGGGAAGGAACTTCGACTCCACTGCCTCATCTCATCCACAGATCCCCTCCGTCTCCCCAAAGGCACCTGGGAGGATGTCTAAGCAGGGTACCACAAGCCGCCCCCCTGTGGCACCTTCAGGGGCCAGATCTGAGCAGGTAGCTCAAGGTGTCATACGGCTCCTGCAAACTGATGGCTTTAAATGCTGCCAAACTTCATCAAAGCCTTAAAAGATGAACAGGCTAAAAGGCTAATAGGTGAGAGTGGAAGCTACCTCGGAGGCTGTATGGCTGCTGGGGAAAGGTAAAAGGGGGTGGGCAAATTGGCTCCGTGCAGAGCAGTCAAATAGTAATGGCTGAAGCAGCAGAAGGCTCGAAAGGCGCCAAGTCAGATCTGTAGGGCAGCGTTTCTAACTTCATGCTGTAAGTACAGCAGAGCTTATAGGAGTGAGAAGGGACAGTAATTCCAGGTGAGGCAAAGCCAGTTCATCACAGCAAGTTTTGGGTCTTCTATATGACCTTAAAATTTCAAGCACATTTTGCACGCCATGTTGTAGAACAGAAGCATTTAGCTCAGGGGTTCAGGTACTCACTTGCCAAACAGTTTGAGAAACAGGCCATTCTCTTTCATAGCATGTTAACCCAAGGAAAGTTCAACAAAAGACCTCAGGGGTGACTTAAGCCTATCTTGGATTTGTATGTCCTAAATTTGTGCAAATTATATGTAAAGATTTTAAAGTTTTTCTTTTTGGCATTTTGTTTTCAACAAGCTGATGCATTTTGATGTCTGATTAGGATGATTTTATACCTTAACATATATAATTTTATGTTAAGGGAGATAGGTATGTAACACAGTAAGAAAACTCATATTAACTACTTGCTTAATATCTGTTTCTATGATAGTATAGAATTAGATATTATAGAATTATAACTAATTCCAATATAAGCAAGATGGAGATAAATTATTAAAAACACTTAGGCAAAGATAACACGAGTATGTTATGCAGAAGTTTTCTTCAGAAAGATGAAAGGAGAATTTCCTATTCCCTTTCCTACAGTCGCTTCTATGGGCAAAAGGGAATAAAAGTCCATAAATTCCCTTTTCTTTTTGGTACCAGAGATTGAACTCGGGTCCTTGCGCTCGCAGGGCAGGCCACCAAACCGCTGAGCTAAATCCCTGCCCCCAAAAGTCCCAAAGTTCTAAAGCACTGAAAATAATTCATACTACTGTCATAAGTGCTGAGTTCTAATAGTAGGTGTTCCAACAATATTGAGTACTAGGCAAGGGTGATAAATACTAAACATGGAAATCATATTTTCGTTGTTTAATTATGTTTACTAGTGCTGTCAAGATTCTTGGCTGACCTTGGGTTTGTCCCGTAAAATATCTACATGAAAAACTTCAAAATGAAGCAGAAAGTTGACACACACTTTCATGAGACTGTCAGACACTTCATGACAGCCATGTTCCTCCGAAAGCAGAAGGTGGGGTTCCCTGGAGAATGAAAGGTGCACAACCTGAAGGGAGGGAGGAAGAATGAAAGAGCGAAGGGAGAAGTCGTGGACCAATGCAGTCATGGCGTGAAGCAGCAACCCTGCTGGAGCTCTCGGGCAGGTGGGGCCTTGCAGGTTCTCGGGGCGTTGGACCAGACCTGTGTCTCTCCACACTGAGCAGTCACCGCACACAGGCCACCCTAGGAAAGGGAATGTCACCCACGGGGACCAGCATGAGCTCAGTGCCACACTGAGTGCGGAGGGAAGCAGAGCGGCAGTCGTCACACAGGCGGGGTGAGGAGTCTGGACAGTGCGCTACTGTGTCCACTGCACTGATCACTGTCCAGTCTTTAGGGGCCGCACGATGTATTTTATTCATAATGTGTCCATAAAAATGAACAACCATGACTCTTTTATAGTCCAGGGCAGAGACCAGCACAAGCTAACCATCGTAAGAAAATAAAGTTGAATTTTCCAGGGGAAGCCAGAAGGGCCAGCCTCACAATAGAGAGCAATGGGGTCCCTAGGAAGATGAATAGTCACTAACGTGTGTGTATGCACAGCTCCCCTCTGGTGGAGAATCTTGTCATAAGGAAAAAATGCAATTATCTTCGGTGCACGTGGACCTCCCGGTCAGGGAAGAGGAGAACTGAAAGAATTTGTGAAATGTTTTAGGAAGGTTTCAGTACAGACAACTTTTATCCTCTGCCATCTTCAAGACCACACTCCTTTTATAGCTTCCATGCCTCTGCTTGTGAGCTGGAAAATGTGAGTAAAACATCAGAAAGAGGACAGAGAGAAGAAAATGAAACCCAAGAATGACTGCAGATGATTGTTAGAACACTGTGCCAACATTCACAAACATTTCTCAGCTTCTGTATTGTGAATGAAATATTTCCTAACACTTCCTGATCCATCCAAACACTCCTACAAAGACAGTTTTCTATGTTCATCACGTACTCATCAATGGAATGAAATTCTTATGTGTCCTACAGCCTTGTGACAACTAAACCTAATTGCTCAAGCTTGCTCCTTCCTTCCCTTACTGCTTCTCTTTCTGCCTCCCTCCTTTCATTAAAGGCCTTTTGATGGTTTAGATCCTAACTATACCCCCAAAAGTCTGATGTTCAGAGGTGGGTCCCGGTCAGAAGGAGCAGGTCCTGGGAGCGGGGACTAGAAAAGGCACAGCAGGCAGAAGGAAAGACTCGCTCCAGGTGTGGGTGGCACCAACCAATTGGACTGTAGCCTGGGCAGGATGAAAACGGGAAGATGAGGAAGCCTGCCCATTTGGGAAGAGCTCCAGTCTACACCACCGCCTTCGGGCATGGCTCTCTAGGTCTTTCACCCTCCCAACATAGCCTCGCACTCGTGACTCTCCAGGGAGCTTCCGGGCCTTTGACCTTGGAGTGGTGCTTCGTCCTTGACCCCTCTTGTCATGAGGCTTCCATCTGCCTGGGCGGAGCAGCCCTGGATGCTCTGGGTCTCCAGGCACAGACAGCCATTGTGGGTTCTTGATTCCCGAAGACAGTCGTGGGGACTCCACTGCCTCCGACTCTGCAAGTGGTCACTGCAGGTTCAGCTCCTTCCAATCCTGTGAGCCTACCTAATAAATAAATCCCTCACATAATTATTCATATATTCCTGTTGATTCTGTCTTCTCTAGGGAACCCTAATACAAGCACACAAATAATAAGGCATGAAACTACTAAGAAGGTTCTCACCCTAATAGGAAAGTCAGACACACAAACAGGTAATTATAACACACTGTATGGATATATTCAAATTTGAATATATATGGTTTTTATACATATATATAGAAGGGCTGGGAATTAAGCTCAGTGGTTCCACTGCCTCCCTTGCAAGAACAAGAACCTAAATTCAATCTCTGGTACAAAAAAAAAAAAAAAAATAGAGAGAGAAAATTTATCCAACTCCTCTGAATTACCCAAGTTTTTGGTGTATAATTTTTATAATAGTCTCTCATGACCCTTTTTATATCTGTGGCATGAGTTGTAGTGTCTCTTCCATTTCTAATTTTAGTTATTATAATCTTCTCTAGCTAAGAGTTTGTCAATTTTTTTTCAAAAAATCAATTCTTAGTTTTGTTGTTTTTTTAATCTATTTTTTCTTTTCTCTATTTCATTTATTTCTGCTCTGATCTTTATTGGCCCTCCTGTAGCTAACTTCGGGTTTCGTTTATTCTATTTTTTCTATCCCTTTCTGACGTGAAGTTAGACTGTTGATTTAAGCAGGACTCTTTTTCTTTTCAATGAATTTATCATTATAAACTTTCCTCTTAGTCCTGCTTTCACTGCATCACATACAAATTATTTTGGTATGCTGTATATTCATTTGCATTTGTCTCAAGATATTTTCCAGTTTGCTTTATTCTATCTTTTCTGACTCACCATTTGTTCAAAGGAATGTTTAATTTCCACACACTTGCGAAATTTCCAATCTCTTGTTGCTATTTTTACTTTCATTGCACTAGCGTTATAAGATATGCCCTTAGCATGGTTTCAATCTTCCTACATTTGTTAAGACTTGTGACCTAACGTGATCTATTCTGAACAATTTTCTGTGTATACTGAAGACAAATGTGTATTCTGCTGCTGTTGCATGTAAAGTTACATATGTGTCATTAGGTGCAGTTGGTCTGTAATGTTGCCTTCATCCTCTCTTTACTGATCATCTATCTGTTCAATCCATTATTGAAGGTGGGGTATTGAAACCCTCTACTGTTATTATGTTACTGTTTATTTATTTCTTTGGTTCTGTCCATGTGTTTATATGTGTGTCATGATACATATATCTATATATATATAGATATATATAGATGTATATATGTATATATGTAACTGCTGCATCATAGTAAAATTGTATAATGTTCTTCATTGTTGCATTTTGCAGTTTTAATGCCTATTTTTCCTGATATAACTATGGCCACCCTGCTCTTTGGTTACCATTTGCATGGAAAATATTTTTCCATCCTTTCACCTTCAGTTATGCGTGTCCTTATATCTAAAATGAGTCTCTTGTAGACACCTATAGATCTTTTATTTAATCTATTCCCTTATCTCTGTTTTTCTGATTTTGGAATTTAATCTTTGGGAATTTTCTAAATTGTTTTCTCTATTTCATTGTCCTCTTTCTCTTCTTTTGCTGGTTTTGTTTGTGTACTGTTGATTTTTTGTAGTGACATGCTTTGATTCCTTTCTCATTTTATTTTGAGAATCTTCTACAGATACTTTTTGTAGGTCAACATTATTATTATGGGTGTCAACATAAAATATTCTATAATTATAATGATTTATTTAGAACTGAAAACTTAACCACATAAAAATCCTACTCCTCTGTACCTCCCCACTTTGTTATTTTTATATTTTAAATATATGAACATAGTTTTGCATTTGTTATGATTTTATGTTTTTAATTCTATATCAGAATCACGATTGATTTATGGAGCACCAGTAAAGTGTTTCAGGATGCTCTATTTCTCTATATATTTTCCTTTATCAGACAACATTACATTTTCAGATATTTTGGTGGTGTTTTTCAATGTCCTTTGATTTTTAACACCAAGGAGTTCCTTTAGCATTTCTTGTAGGGCAGGTGTTTATGAAGTCCACCAGCTTTTGCTTAGCTAAGGAAACCTTAATGTATCTTTCATTTTTTAAAGACTGTTTTGCCAGATATAGTATTCTTGGTTGGCAGGTTTTTTGTTTTAGCAGCTGAAATATATCATATTACTCCATAATGTTTCTGTTGAGAAATGTGCTGAAAAACGTAAGGAAACTCCCTTATATGTGGCAAGTCACTTTTCCTTTTTTGCTTTCAATATTTTCCTTCTCTTTGGCTTTTCACAGTTTGATTATAATGTGTCTTGGTGTGGTTGTTTTTAGATTTATCCTCATTGGGCATCTATTTCCTTGCTCAGACTTGGAAACCTGCCAACCTTTATTACTTGAAATATGCTCCCTACTATTTCTCTTTCTTCTCCATTTAGACAATTCCATAACTCATATACTGATGTGCTCACTGGGGTTCCTTAAGTTCCTTAGGATTTTCCATTTCCTTTTTCATTATTTTTATTGTTGTTACTTAGTTTTAAAACTTCAAAGGAGCCATCAAGTATGGTATCTCTTCTTCTTGATGAAGTCTTTTATTGAAGCTCTCTAGTGAATCTTTTAATTCAGTTATTGTGTTCAGCAACTTCAGACTTTCTGTTTAGTTCTTCTTTTTTTTTTTTTTTTTTTTTTTTTTTTTTTTTTTTTTTTTTTTTTTTTTTTTTTTTTTTTTTTTTTTTTTTTTTTTTTTTTTTTTTTTTTTTTTTTTTTTTTTTTTTTTTTTTTTTTTTTTTTTTTTTTTTTTTTTTTTTTTTTTTTTTTTTTTTTTTTTTTTTTTTTTTTTTTTTTTTTTTTTTTGGTAATTTTTTTTGGCCAACAGTCTTATTTCATTCATTCATCATTTTCCTAATTTTATATAATTTTCTATCTATATTTTTTATAGCTGAGTTTTGTTTAGGTGTTTATTTTTATTCTTTTTTCAGGTAATACATAGATTTGTTTCTCTGTTTTGGGGTACAGTGTTACCTCAGTTCGTGAACTTCTTTTCACCGTTCTGGTCACAAACCAAATTGGATGAGAACTGAATCAAATTTCCCCATAAGCTCAACAGTGAACCTAACCACTGAATTTGATTTGGTTCTTGTCTATTTCAGTTTGCAACTAGAATAGTGGAAAGAACCAAGTGCATGTGCCAAGGTAAAACTGTATTCGTTTTGTGTCTTCCAGTGGTCCATGTTTTCTCTTTCTTTGTATGCTCTGTTATGTTTGTGTGGGAATCTTGGCGTTGCAAAAACAGATACTTCTCTCATTCTTCACAGTGGCTCTGTGCAGAGCAGAACCTCATCCAATCAGCCTGCCTGGATTCTGAGAACATCTCACACATCTTCTGGGCATGTACCTTCTCTGGCTTATGTATGTATTTTCCCAATCCAAGATGTTTGCTGGTTTCTTTTCCTAGACTTCTTGAAGTCTCCTCTATCTGGTATCTGTCTGTGTACTTCAGGGTCTCAGATACTGCCAGAAGCTTCCAAGTTCTCTTTTTTTGTCTTCTTGCCCTCAGATATCTCAACTATGCCAGTACCCTCTCAACACTCTGGGTCAGATGAGCCAGAAGGCAGCCCCGCACAGTCTCCCACAGAGCCATAAAACCAGGGCACCTTTCTTTCTGCTGTTTCTCTCCTGGGAGAGAACCCATGACTTGGATGCTTTCTCCTGATCACAGAGTTATGCCAGCCTGGGGACGGGTAGGGCTTTTATGGATAACATGGCTTTCATTGCCTATTTCAACATAGCCGTCCTTGGCTGTATGCTTGTTTTGGAGGACTGTGATGTCTTAGCTGGTTTCTGGAGTTCTCATAAAGGCTTTTGGATCACATATTGTCAATGTCTCTGTGGAGGAATAAGGGCAGGAGCTTCCTCTTTTGCCAATTTGTTCTGGCATAATGTTATTTAGATAATTCATCTTAGAATATAGATTTTAAGAGCATATGGCTTCAACTTAATTTCACTATTTCCCTGATATTATTTCACAGAGAATTTGAATGATATGGAATGCTCTTATAGGCTCCTATAGACATTTTCTATCTATAATTTTTCTGAGAATCAAATGCTCAGTATCAGAGTGCCATACTAATAGGTTCAACTCTGGGGTGGACGTGGGGGTGTCCCTGCTTCATGAATGACTTCATTCCATTGATGGATAATTCTGCATTTCAGAAAGTGAATTTCTAGTTTTCCCTCTTCACGTGAACTTTGATTCCCCGCTGTATAGTTTCTACTTGTTGCTCCTACTTTTACCTACAGGAGAAATTAGAATCAAGCTGGTTTGAGTCCTTTGTGAGTTAGGTGATCAGTTACATTACTTAAAGATGCACCCACTGTGCTCTCACCTCCGTCTGGATTAACATCCCTAAGTGTTTCTACCACACAGACTCATGGCCTCCTCTCCATTCTTTTGTCCTCTGATGAATCACATTTGTGTCGGTCCTTCCTACAATTTTTTACTGAAGATTTCTAGAACTAAACATAAGATTCTGCATAGTGTCCAACTAGTGAAAAATGCAGAAAAAAAAATCCAGACATCAATACTATATGCTCCTGACAATGGGATTCTTCTTTCTTCGAGTAATTTTAAGCACCTATCTTAAGTTAAATTTACACTTTTTTAAAATCCCCAATGTATTTTCCACCCCCAATGATGCCAATTCATGGTTTCCCTGTTTTGAATGTGGGACAGTCTCATAATTTCCAGACCCAGACACCTAAATGAGGAAGACGGTTAATACCACAGTAGGTGTGAGTGCCTTGCTCAAGTCTGTAAATCCGGTCAGGGAAACCTCAGTTGTAAACACAAGGTGATATAGTCGAGGGCCATTTTCTGGCCACTACCCAGTGCTGTTTCTCCTGGTAACCAGAGAGGGACTGTTTTTTTTTTTTTATAAACTAGATGGAAAAAAAGGAATAAAAAGACAGGGGAAGGAGATAGTTACGTGTCAAACACATTCACATAGTCTTATTGAATCCTGAAAGCTATTCAATTTTGTAATACCTTCTCTGTTAGTCAAGAAGGATACTGACACTCAGATGAAGTGATGTCTGTCATTGAATTTGTAAAGCACTAAAGCAAAAGAAACATATGTAAATCTAAAGTCTGGGGTCCTTCTAGCCTACTACTGTATAAGTGATACAGCTTTGCCAAAGCTAGAAGCAAATGTTCTACCTACCAGGAACAGGAAAGAAAATGAGAAGAAATCTGGTGCACTAAGCGAGGGTGTCATCAGCAGCAATGAGGTTCTGGACAAGTCCAGGGAATCCAGCCTGAGCATGGCACTGTAGGAGTCCAGGCCCCTGGAGCAATGAGCCTGCGGGTCAGCACAGCTAGGCCCACGTCACCCACGACCACGCCAGATGACACCTCTTCTTCCTAGGAACGTGTTTTAGATCAGCTAGGATGCCAGCTGGATTCCTGACTCATTCAGAGATGACAAATTGTGGCTTATAGGTGGGTGAGTTGTAAAAACCAAGAGATGCTAGAGTTCACCCTTGCTATCATTCTAGCTCACCCTACAAAATAACGTTATCTAAGTGGTGCTTATGTTCCCAGGCTTTTGGCTTGGCTTGGTTCTTCTGAAAATGTTCCACCGGATGAGAATGCATGCTATTGCTTTGACAAGGAGCCACCTATGCAGTCAGAGAATGTGAGCCTATTGTCTTCCCCAGACAGAGCTGCTGGCTTAGCTTCTTTCTGAAAATACCCTGGCCTTTGGAGTCTTTTTCGCAGAGGTCTTTCTCCTGTTTCCTCTTTGAGCCTCCATGTAAATATGCTCAAGAAACTTCTTCTCCCATGTGTATTTACTTTTTTTTTTTTTTTTTTTTTTTTTTTTTGTACCGGGGATCAAACTCGGGTCCTTGTGCTTGCGAAGCAGGCCACCAAATGGCTGAGCTAAATCCCCAGCCTCAGTATTTACTTTTTCATAATTTCAAAATTTTCAGTCTCACCTCATAGACTTACATGCAGAGTAGGCTCAAAGCATTCACTCAGCACACATTATTCAGGGTCCACTGCATACCAGGCACTGTGTTGGCCACCATAAGTACCTCAGTCAACATGATTGATAAAGTTGGATCTCAAAGATCTTGAGACCTAGTGGGAGGAGATGAAAAATGTCAAATAAATATGTTAATGAACAAAATTACTATGGCATAAAAATGCTATGGGAGGTAGAGGCAAGGTTATGAGACACCAGACATCCAGCAGAGCCACCTTCAAGAAGAAAGTAAGGAAATAACCTCAGAAGGTGACATCTGAGACCCGAAAGCAAACAGCTGGAGGTGTAAAATTACAAGGAAAGAGAAGAGCATGGACAAAGGTCCTGAAATGGGAACCACCTTGAAGTATTAGTGCCAGGAAGGAAAAGAGGGAAGGAAAAAGATGGTGTGAAATAAAAGCAGAAACACATATAGAATCCAAGTCATGGGGCACCTACAGGCCATGATATGCCCTCTTTCATTTCATCCTGGCCTGAGCCTGTCAGGTACTACTGTCTTTTCTGGCAATGAAAAACCAAGCCCTGGAAGTTAATCAACCTAACAGCACAGCCGAAGATTCAGGAGGGCTTGGTCCTGCATGGTGTCATGATTTGGACGGGGAGTGTCCACCACAGGGCTCATGAGCTCATGGGTGGGCTTTTGGAAGAAGACTGGATCATGGGAGTCATACAGCTGACTTGCTGATGGGAGACGTGGTCTGCTCGGAAGAGGTGGTCACAGGGATCGTGACCCAAAAGGGTCTATCTCCTGGTTTCTCTCTCTCCTTGCTTTCTGGCCACCATGATGTGAGCAGCTCTTCCTCTGCTGTGCCCTCTGCCATGTGTTCTGCTTTGGGGCCAGCCACCCATGGACAGTAACCATGAGCCAAAGTTAAGTATCATGTGCTACCAACCAGAAAGTGACTGCGGCAGAGATGCTATTAAAGCACAGAGAAGCTTCAAATTGCCACAGAAATGATATGTTCTGAACGGAATTTTTGCTCCAGGTACTTGAATTGATAAGACCTAGAAAATTCCAAAATCAGCTGAAAATATTTTTTTGTGAAGTCTTTCAAAAGAGACTCCCTTAGGACAGTAAACTGGGGATGAAATTACATGGCTATTTCCATCTAAGGGTTCCGGTCAAAGTGGTTAACACAAGGCAGAGGTCACGTGGAGCCCCGTGTCTACAGACCGGCAGGAAGTAATTTGGGAGTAGCTGAGGGACAGCGACACAGCATCATCTCGGCTTGTGAAGCTGCTCAGTTCCTGCGCCTCACTCAGTCCCGGATCCATGTCTCCTGGTTCCTTCCACGGGGGCATCCAGTGCTGCTTCAGTTGGCAGCACACTTTGATATACTCGAAGCATGCATGAAGGGATGCGAAGTTCAGTACTGAATTAAAAATATGTTTTGTGGCTTGGAAAAAAATGTTGCTCAGTTATAGCACCACCTGCCAAATTTTCTTAAGCTTTATGTCATTGTATGAGTAGAGATATTTACTGCCCTGACCTTTCTTGCTTCTGTGTGTTGAATGAGCTCAACTGAGAAGGATACAATAAAGTCAATTTTATTTTTCTTCCACTGCTGCCCTCCAGCCTTTCTGTCAGATCTCTCTTCTGTCATCGCCAACCAATTTCAGGGCTTTTCTGTCCATTTATGGATAATAGTACTTTCAAATATCAAAGATAAATCAAAAGCAGCATCCAATCCCCTGTTCACTTTTAGGCTCTTCTCCTCCATGTGTGGCATGACCCAGCAATTCTACAGATGAAGAACAGGAAAACTGACTGTGCCTCCTCTTCCCTACTCCCACACATGGCTCTGCACCTCCATCTCTTCTCCCACGATGTTCTTCTGGGTATCTCTAGATTGGGCCAGGGAAAGGAGGAAGAGGAAAGGGAAGTGGCTCTCCACTGAGAGTGCTGTCGCTACCTTTCCTGGGGTGCTCCCTGAACATTCTGTGTTCTGGGGGTGCATTAGTGGGGTCTTCAGAGTTCTGCTGACAGCCTTCCTGGTCTGAGAGGCACACTCTTCACTTGATGGCTTCCCTTTCAGATCCTGCTCCAATAGCACAGCCCACGAGGCTCAGTCCACACCTCTCCTTAAAGTAAGGAGGTGCCTTTACCTATTGTCTTCAGCCACAATTCCGAGGTAAGGAAAGTCTCACTTGGCGTCTCATTACACTGACATGCAAGGAAGTGTTCTCTTGCACCCCAGTAAACACACCGTCTTATTCCCACAGTGTCGTCTCTCACCCCTTTCCATGATGGACAAGTG
Source organism: Fukomys damarensis (assembly GCF_012274545.1). NCBI lineage: Eukaryota > Metazoa > Chordata > Mammalia > Rodentia > Bathyergidae > Fukomys > Fukomys damarensis. The sequence goes on from NW_022900928.1 coordinate 4,414,444, forward strand.
TGCTAAGGTTTGAATACAGTTTGTTCCCTCTGAAACTCGTGCTGGAGTTTATTTTCATTGTGAGGTATTACGAGATTGGAAACAATCTGACCATGGTCCTCAGAGCCGGGCTCCTTGTGGGGGATGAAGGTAAGAAAGGTCAGTGGGGTGGAGCGCCCATATCTGACACAGACGGCTACATGAGAAGGGGGAGGGAGACAGCGCACGTGCTCCTTGTGTGTCATGATTTGAGTCTGTACCACGCAGGATCCAGCTAGCAATCAGATGCCCACATACAGCCCCTAGCCCGGAACTGTGAGCCCAAATCGGCAGCTCTTCTTTGTGAGTCCCCCAGGCTGTGGGGCTGTATTAGCAGCAACACAAAGTGGCCTACTGACATTTCCTCCAGGGGATATGACCGTTATAAAACTATGTTGGAGCAAAATCAACTGTACACAGTGATCAAAGTCGGAAGGCAGACCTTTCCAAGTGGCGATATGTGGCTACCCTTTCTCGGATTTCCACTTAGATGACTCTTCTGACCCCAAAATTCACATCCTCAAGCTTAAGCAATGCTCTTCTGCTCAAGATGGCTCCATGGCAAGAGGTAAGGCATCTTCCTAGGCATCCGTGGTAAAAATGTAGGGTCCCCTTGGTGCTCGCACTGAGCCTAGCTGGTCACCACACTCGATGCTTCTGGGGCTCCTCCCCTGTACGCCACACGTCACCTTGCATCTGGAGAACTACAGCGACTTTCAACTGGGGCCTCAGAAGATGCTGGATATAGTTGTGTGATGAATTTTGCTTATATCTTGGTTTCACAGCAGTGTTGTTTCCTTGCTCAAAAGACTCTGTTTCCTACTCCTTCCTGCCACAATTTTGAGACTTTACTCAGCTTCTTTAACCCTTTCTCCTGCTTCCCACACAGCACATCTGATAATGCAACCAGGCGACGATCCTGTGTATAGCTGTTTTGCTGTGACTATTCCATCCGGAAGCTCTTGCTGTGAATACTAAACCGTGGAGCCAGCTGACGGTTCTGCTGCTGTCAGGATGTCCAGCTGTGTCCACTCTGGAGTCGTAGCTCATCACGGCTCCTTCACCCACAGAGCTCATGGAGGGGTGCAGGTCGGGGTGAGGGAAAGGACGGGCTTGGGGCAGGGGAGACCAGGCTTTGGGATGGAGTGGAGCTCAGCGATGGTGAGAGGAGCAGGATGACTGAAATTAGGGAAGAGGCAGGCAACTCTTACTAGTTAAAGCATGTTACATATTTGATTCAAGTCTAAAATAGCTTCACAATTCCATTCTTTCCCTAGCAGACAGTTAAGCTTATCATATATGACAGAATCTGCCAAAAAATGTATACATCAGGAAAATAAAAACTTGTATAAGTGTTTTAATGCTAAATTTATTAAGACATAATGAGATTAATACATTACCTTTGGCCTCTGCAATTACAAGAGGTGCTCAAAGTGGTGGCCACTGGTTTCTGGACATTTATTCGTATAGACAACTGCTGAAGTGTGTACACATTTTCCTGATAAGGTCAACAGTGAGCCCAACGACTGACTTTGATTTAGTTCTCCTCCACATTGGTTTGTGTCTACAATGGTGGAAAGAATCAAGTTTGTGAACCATTTATTTGAATCACGTGCCTAAAATCTGAGCGGTTTAAAGTATGTACATTTTCCTGCAGTTAAAAAATACCTTAGGAAAATAAAAAGACCAGGTAACTTTAAACATATACACAAGTAAAGTGAAATAGTATATTAAATTCTAAATAAGAGTCCTACATGCTAACCCTGACACCTGCTTTCCTGTTTTAAAGCAGGTTGATAGGTATTAAAAAGGACCAAGACATGTTAGTAGCTCTGTCTCTTCTCCTTTTGTTTCCTTAAAAAATATATTCTTGGGCCGGGGATTTAGCTCAGTGGTTCTGCCACCTGCTTTGCAAGCGCAAGGACCCAAGTTTGATCCCCAGTACCAAATATATATATTCATGCCTCTCCTTCCAGTGTCAATAAGCCATGAGCCTGTCCTGACAGGTAGTGGCCCAAGGGCAGGCTCAGCACAAGGCAAACCATTTGCAAAGAGGATGGTGGCCTCATAGCACCCCAAAATTGACTACACCCAGGGACACTGAGAAAATCATAGAGTATACTGAGAAAAATGACAGCCATGTTTTCACTTATGGGCAAGAGAAGTAACAGTAGGGAAACAATAAAGTTACAGTGAGTCCAGAGCAGTACTAGAGGCACATTAATGGCTTCCTGTATTTATTTTCCATGTGTAATTCTTCCCAACATCACTGGTCATTCGAGAGATGCAGATGAAAGCAACACCGAGATTCCATATTACCCCAGAAAGAATGGCTGCTATCACGAAATCAACCAATAACAAATGCTGGTGAGGCTGTGGGGGAAAAGGAACCCTTTTCCATTGTTGGTGGGAGTGCAGACTGGTGCAACCACTGTGGAAATTAGCATGGAGATTCATCAACAAACTACAGTTAGAGGTGCCCTTTGACCCAGCTATTCCATTGCTGAGTATTTTCCCAAAAGAATTAAAAGCATCACACTACAGTGATATATGTGCACCCATGTCTATAATGGCACAGTTAGTAATAGCTAAATCTTGGAAACAACCCAAATGCCCATCAACTGATGAATGGATAAGTGTTGGTTTTTTATAATGGAGTACTACTCTGCCATAAGGAAGGATAAACCTGAGACATTTAGAGCTAAATGAATACACGTTGAAGCTATACCCAAGTGAAATAAGCAGGACACATTTATAAATATCACACTGACCCTCTGGTGTGAGAAACTGAAACTGTAAATAGGGAACAAAATGTATAGTAGATGTGAAATAGGAAAAAAATTTGTTCAAAGGAATGGGGAAAGTAGGAGGGGAAAAGGGAGGAAGAAAAAAATGATAAAAGAAGGAAAAAATGGAAACAAATCCTTTGTAAATAAAGAGGGGAAGAGCGGTTGAAGGGAGCAGAGGGGAATGGAAAAAAAAGAGGAATCAAGTCACATTACGTACATGTACAAATTCCCTATGATAAATGTGATCATTATGTATATCTAAATTGTACCAATAAAACTTTTAAAAGGAATGCCTTCATAGTTTTCATGACACATTAATATAAAAGCAAATATAAATATAAATATAGTGTGTGTGGCTCCTACCTGTCGGCTGAAAGGGCCTCACGTACCGGTAACCCCATGGCAATGAGCACCTAATGCTCATATCATGTCTCAAATTCTGAAATGAACCTGGGCTCCCCAAAGAAATACTGAATCGTGGCTGGAACTGGGAAAGAATATGATGAACTTGGAAAATCTTTGCAACTCAAAGCAAGGACACACCAAAACGGATGATGAGCTAAGAAGAAAATACAGAAATAAGCTTCAAGGGGCTCCTCTGGTGAAAAAGTGCATTAAAATAATGACACCACGAACCATAACCCATCATTTAAACTGATGCCCCATAGAAATAAGTGAATGGCTAAACAGACAGGCAGGGAGAAGAGCATTCCTCCTCATAGTACAGAATCTCCAATTACGCCAGTTTAGGAAATCGCTGATGGTCAACAAACACAGTAAGAATTAATCAAGGCAGGAAACAAGCAGATGTAAGGAGGGTAAGAAGGGAGATTTTTACACAGTTTCTTATAAATTAGTTTTTAATTGCAAAGAGAACAAAAGGTGGAGAAGCCTAGTGTATACCATCTTAAGTGACCCAGGTGAGTACAGCAGAAACAAGACAAATAGACATCCTGTGAAACCTGATAGGATGCAATGAAAAGAAAACAGCAAGTTTCATGGCATGACCAAAGTTACATAGTTCAGATATAACTGCAAGGAAGCACTACACAGACCCACATTGCAGGAAGTGTGGAAGAACAACTGGCCTATCTTCAAAAATGCTAAAACGAGGTAAGTTAAGTAAAACATGGCGGCAAGAGGAGCACACTGTCCAAATTCTGCTTAGCAGTGTCCAGGAAAGGCTCACAAAAGGAAATGACTTCTTGTAAAATACAACAGTTGTCATATAAAGTAAAGAGGAAGTAATTGCAGGTACAGGAGACAGTTTTTTCAAAGTGAAGAGTCCTGGGCCTGGAAGCCATTTTGGTACATCTGAAGCAGGAAAAGTGGGCAGTGACATACAGAGAAGGCGGTAACACAGAGAGCAGGTGATAAATGTACTCATGGGGCCCAGCTCTGAGGGAATATTTCCTGCCGCCTTCTTTGGCAGTGTTATGAGCGCAGAGAGTAAATGATGAACTCTGGAGGAGTTGGAAAAGGCAGGTCCTCTGAGAAGCAACTGGCACATCAGGATGAAATGCACAAGGAGAGCATTAAGCAAAGTGCTTGCATGAAGGACGAAGAAAAGAAGTCGGAGAACTGGAGGAAGCCATGACGTTGTGCCGTACATCTGAGCGAAGGAGAGAGATAAAGGAGGTTGGACAGAAGGCTTGGCAAAATCATTTGTGAGTCCTTCAGCCAAAACCTGAGTCTGGATCCTGCCTTGGTATTTCTACCACGTCTTAATCATTGGGAAAAAATACTCCACTGGGAATGGCCTTGGCAGACAAGCGATGGCCTTCATGGTGTGGCAGCACGGACCCTGGTAACGGTCCCAGTTAATGGAGGGCAATAAAGTGCCTTGTTGTGAGCCCTGCATCTGTTCTGGATAGTGATGATTTATGTCACCGGCAAAAGAGGTGAAGGAAATTCCAGGAGGTGTGAAGGAGCTAAAACTCAACAATTTAGTACTTTAACTTTGTTCCTGTCTAAGTTATCAGTCTTCTTTTAGTTGCAAGGAAGTCAGAGACATTTTCTAGTTGAGTTGTGATCACTTTTGTCAATCTATAATAAAAACGGGAACTGAAACCTGGACAGCCTACCAATTAGCTTTACCTTGCTAATGCGGTTAAGTTCCTGATTTTAGTGTTTTGTCCAACTGTGGATGCTAATCTAAAAACTGTCTTTTCCCTACAGTTTTGGTTCACAAGCTGTTGTGTATTAAACAGACAGAAGATGGGTAATAACTGAATATACTTATAATCAAAAAGGGAAATAAGTTTTATTTTTATTTAATAGAATGGACTTTTCCCCCTTTCCTCACTGGATTAATGTTAATGAGAGAAACTAGTAGTGAAGAATGGACAAAGCATTTTCAATTTTGAAAAGCTTGGAAATAATTTATATCAACGGATTCTGTCGAGATCCTGTTGAGTTCAAAAGATTATGAATCTATAACATGAATTCAAGTTGCTTTAGTCAATTCTTAATTACAATTCTTCTAAACACTATTAAAGAAAGGAAATGATCTTTCTAAACTCATTTTTCAGATTTAGAGTCCCCTTTTTCTTCATCAAGTGCTTGTTCTTTTCAGTTCTCCAAATTGCATGAGAAATAACTATAAAATATGACTCATTGCATTTTTTCAGTGAGCAATGCAATTAATACCATAATGTTGTACTCACTGCTTAAAAAAATCATATTAACATTTATTAACTGCTAGCATTGAGATTTAAACTCTGAGAAAAATATTCAAAATGCTCAATATAGCTTTGTAAAAAAAAAAAAACTTAACAATGTGCCCTTTCCTCAAAGGATGATGTGTCTGCACCAAATGATGCCATTTAAAAACACAGAACACTTAATTGGGTTTAAAAAAAAAAAAAAAAGGTGCCTGAAAGAACTTGGCAGATCTTTTCATTCAATTTCAAGAAAACTGTTATTCCAAAAATGAATGCTTAGAAGAGATAGCTCACTGAGGAATCACGCAAAAGATGTATTTTTAAAATAGCTGCTGTGGATGAGCCATAGTTCTGGCATTTGGTGTTCAAGATTATTTCATTAAATGCTATACAATATTTGACTGGTGCAGCAATAGTGTGTGTGTGCGTGTGTGTGTGTGTAAGGCAGTGGGGAGGGAAGAATTTCCTGTTCTTTCTAAATAATCATTTGCTCTCAGTGTCTTTCATCATAAATGACATCGTGGGCTTCATATATATGCTGTGGTTATTTCCTTCTGGCCAGGAAGCACTGCTAGATCCAGAAGCCGCACTCGTCTTTTCATTCTGATCCGAAGGGCAACCCTGGTGGGGGAGCCTGGAGTAGACTTTAACAAGGGTGCTAGCATGTGTTTCCATGGCACTGAACGTGGGCACAAGATCTGTTTGGGTATTTTATGTGGGAGGCAGTTGTATAGCTGTGCTGTATGCACTGGCCTTCAGAAGAAGAATGGGAAGATGCAGCTTCATCTGGTCTTAGGGCAACCACATTGTACTCCACTGACCCAAATATCATCTCCCAAGTGTGATGCAGCAAGACGCTGTCCATCTTTTTCTTCGAGCTGGAATTGTTGCCTAGGCCAATATATGGCTTTAAGTTAGAAAGGAGAAACCACTTATTCAGGTATTGTCAGAGGACTACTGTGGCGAAAGGATTTTTTTTTAAATGTGAAAAAGTGACCATGGGTATAACAAAGCCACGTGGACCTGTAGCACACGAATTCATCCATGAAAGCAGGACAAACTGAGAAGTGCTCTAAAATACACACCAGAGTTTGAAGCCTCAGAACTAAAAACCACCACAAAATCTCTTCATTTTATGAAGATTGCATACTGAAATAATGGCTTTGAATAATTAGTTTATAGACTATAATATTCATTTATTGTTTCATTTTCCTTTTCTCAATGTGATTTGTTAAAAATTTTAAGTTATAACATGGCTCATACTTGTCACTTGCATTATATTTCTACTGACATGATGAGCCCAGAACACTCAATCTGTTTAGTCCTCAGAAATAATTTCATTGGTGTTTTTATTTTTTGGTGCCTAGCACAAAACTGTTTTGGGCATTCCAGGAGACCATGGCTTCAAAAATTAACACCCTTATTTCTAGGAAGGAATGGCTCAATCAGACAGGTTATTTAATAATTACAGTCGACGGTCATCCAACCCATGAATATCAGTACCCTTACGACACTTGGACATTTACACCCCATGTTGTAGAAACGGAATTGAAACTGAATTCCAGCTGACAGCTGAAACTGCAGACAGCATGCTGAGCACAGTAAGGCATGGATGGCCCGTTCCACGGGTATCAGGGCACAACGACACAGTGAGTGTGAGCTGGGAGGGCCTGCCATGGGGATGTCATCTGGCACTGACCGCGAAACCAAGCTACACAAAGCTCATGTAGCTTATGTTGTGATTATGTTATAAAATTATGTCATAAAATTCACTTACACTTGGAAAGAAACTTCATTTCATCATTCCTTTGGGCCTCCCTTATACTTTACATGATCTTTGTTGTTTTGCTTGTTTTTGGTACTGCAGATCAAACTCAAGACCGTGTGCTTGTAAGGCAGGCGGCTGAAGCACTGAGCTACCATCATCGAATTCACTGTTGTGTTCTAACTTCTTACAGCTTGTCTTCATCTCACTCCACGCTAAAATGTGGCTCTTCAAGAACAATGAACACACTTTCTTTTCACTCTTTCACTCTCAGTGCCTAGCAGACACCTAAGAGATGCAGAGTTAAACGATAAATTAATGACTGCTGCCTGATTTGTATACATCTGAAAATAAAAGTTTACCTACAGCTAAATACAGCTTTGAAGGTTACAGTTTAGTGAGGAGCTGGATTTAAAGTTAGAGCTGTAGATTTCTAGGTTGTCAACCAGATTTAGTGCGTGGTACTGTCTGAGGTTCACAAATCACCCTGACCTGAAGAAAGGCCACACACAGGGTTACGACTGTGATTCACTTCTCCAAGGCCCCAACAGTATGGGGTCACTGCCGTTTGTTTTTGAGTGAAGAAAACAAAGTTTATTTTTGTGGTTGTGCATATTCACAATTTATTCACTTACTAAATTAACACAATAACACAGCACCAATTAGAGAAATGAGGCCAAATAACTTGTTTGAACTGACCACTCAAAACCGTTAAGGAGGATGTGCACATAGACTTAATTTGCTGTTCACAGAAAAGGGAAGCTTGTAAGAGAAGAATAACAAAGATAGTTTATGTCTCCTGGTAGAAACAAACTTTTAAGAGAGAAATATAAGCAGTTGTAGATCTGGCAGTCATCAGGAAATATTAAATACTTTACAGAACTGTCTGAAAATTAAACAGGTTGTTGTGACATTTCAAAGGGATTTTGAAATTCAATAGCTTTCCCTAGCAGCTGCTGCTGCTGCTGTTTATTCTCTAGTTGTAAGGTAAATGTTGAATTGCTTCAAAGAAATAATGATATATTTTAGAATAACTAAAAGGTTCCACATTCATTCTAGGTCTTTGTGCATTTTTCTCCTTAATGGCATACCAGCCTACCATGGAATATATATATAAAACAATAATTTTTAAAGAGTTAGAGGTAGGTATGGTGCTATTGAAAAGAGGAAAATGCAGAATAAAGAATATATGTAAATAGAAATAGGACACGTTTTCTTTTCTTACGAAATCAGTGAGTTGGACCATCTCCTTCAGAAGTACACCATTAAGACTAATGACAAATTTATGTCAGTCACATCCAGATAAGATGAAGAAAATATCTAATTGCACAGAACTGGGATGTGAATTGTACAAATTTACTTGTGAAATAATTTTGTAAAATCTTTTTGAGATTTTGAAAAATCCCACTTAAGTGACTCAGTTGACAAGTAAAGTTGATAATGGTATTTTTGAAAATTCTTTAACCTTCAGGTTAAAAAAGACTTAAACTCATCCAATCTAAATCTGTTAGTGATTTGAACACACATAACAGAAACTCACTCTGCACCCCCAAATCATTGGAAGGGGATGGACACAGCTGGGGCTCAGAAACAACTGGGGTAATGGATGCAACTGCCCCCAGAAAGACATTTCGCATTTCTCCCCTTCTCTCCTCAACTTTGCGCCATTTCTTACACAATGAGAATGTGGCACTGAGGACTTTATATTTTATATCTCTCAGACACTGAAGTGGGTCTGAGAGATCTGCTTTCCACATCTTTTTTTTTTTTTTTTAAATAAGGAAAGGCTCTGATTGGGTTAGCCTCCTGCAGGTGAGGTCAGCCTAAACTGCTAGAGTTCACTTCTGAAACAATTACCTGTGACGAATGAAGCAAGAGATTTGGGTCAAAAGCAGCCATGAAATAATAGGCAGATCACAAAGAAGGTGCCATGCAGATGGAGATGGGCTCCAGGAGAAGTGAAGGATACCACAGCACATCTAGAAATTCCACCCTTTTAGGAGTAAGCAGAGAGATGTCCTGCGTTGCCTTATGTGATAAATTAAGACAGCTGGGAATAAAATAAAACTAACAAAAATGCTGATTGCTTTCTGTATTACTACATTACATGTTTTATATGCAGTATATGTTTATATTTAATATAATTTCCCTATACAACAGAAGTATTAGCATCTTCATTTTTCAGATGAATAAATTGAGTTTAAACGTTCTAAGGGTACATTGCTACTCAGTGTCTGCCAGGATTTAAACACACATTGGATCTCATTCCAAAACTTGTATTCTTTCAAAATAATGATACTAACAAAATCATACTGTTTATTAGAATAGATATATGCTCTTTATAAATGCTATTTAACACAGACATCTTCAGGGAAAAAGAACTAAATATTCCAAATACTTGCACCAAGAATTAAGCATTAGCAAAGACTATCTTTCATATATCAGTAGGGACAGAATAAATAAAGCAAAATATAATTATGAAAATGGCATATTACATTTCATGGCATATTTTGAGCCTAAGTATAACATTTACCTTCATTTCCATTTTACCTGAAAAGAAATTGAAGAGTGAAGAACTTCTGAATTTTTACAGAACTCTTACATTACAAAAATTATGAAAGAGAATTTAATATATATAATATAAAAAAGGCTGGAGCTATTTTTAAAAGAAATTATCTTTCACATTTTGATAGTATTGATTCCTTGCTTTCTAAAAACAGAATTACTAAATATATATTTCTCGATATCGGCTCCTTACCTTTATAATTTTTGTGAGTTCTGATAATTTTATATTAAGACATGTTTGTAGACTGTTTGTAACCAAAATTCCCAGAGTGGCTTACACTTAGCTCTATATCTGTACCAATGTACTTCTTTTTTTTTCTTTTCCTCTTCCTTGTGTTTATTTTATTTTTGTCTGACTTTAATTTCCAGGTTTTTGTTCCTGTTTTGGAAATGTTCAGGGTTTCTTGGATCTGTAGCTTTATGTCTTGCATTACTTTTAGGATTTCTCATACATTTCCTCTGAAAATATGCTTCTAATTTTTTTATGGTTTTGTCTTCTCTCCTTTTCAGATTTCACCATGAGCTGCAGTTATTGTAACTCCTATGTCTCTTGTAGTCTTTTTATTTTTATTTTCTATAATTTGTCACTTCATCCTACTTCCTTTTGAAATATTTCCCACTTTGCTACTTGCTATTTGTGTCTAAATTGCTCTCAAATCCACCCACTGAGTTCTTGAGAACTATATTCTTCAATGTTAGAACTTCTGGTCTGCTTATTATAGGCTTTAGCTCTTCTTTTATTTCATTGAAGATAATTACAGATTTAGACTGAATAGCCTAGGAGTCTTTTTGTACCACCTGTATTCTTTTTTGTTTTAAAAAATCATGTCTGAATTCTTCATGACTGGTAATTTTCTAAGTTATAGCACTTAATATGAACAATTACAGGAGTGATTTAAGAACTACGTTGTTTTTTCCTCAAAGAAGATTTAAAGTCATTCTTGACAGGCAGCTAGAGGCTAGCATAAAGAATCAATTTAATTCAATTTTTAGAAGGAAGATGATGTGGAAGAAATGTAGTTTCTTCAAGGTCCATTTGGCTTCAGTTTCCATGTTGCAAACATTTCATGTTGTGATATGTCACCTTGATTGGATTAAAACACCTCATAGATTAGCAAAGCTTACTTCTGGGCATGTCTGGATGGGTCATGGTGGCCTATCCATGGGTACATCTAGTCCCTTGCCCCTCCTCTCTGACACTATTCCCCTATTGTGTTTCCTGGCTGCCATAAACTAAGCATATCTTCTCTACCACATCCTCCCTCTTGGTATTTCAACCTTGAAGCTCTGACCATACACTAAACCTCCTGAACAGTGAGCCAAATTAAGCTTCTTCTACTTAGTGTCTCAGTGATGAGAAGGCTAACAGAGAAAATGGGTGCTACAGAAGTGGAGTCGTTGCTGTGGCTGTACTTGATGGTGTGGCTCAGAAGCTTCTAAAAGTTGTTTGTGGCAGGAATTTGGAAAAGTTTGGAGAAGGTGCCTGGAAAAGCCCTAGAATGTTGTAAGCAGACTGGTAGGTAATTCTGGTGAGAACTCAGAAGACCAAACTACTGATAAAAATTGAGACAGTAAAGGCTAGAGAGGCAGACTTCCTTGTTGATTATACCCAAAGCAGACTGTAAGCAGTGCAGGCTGTAAAGAGTTAACCCCACAATGGGCTTGTTTTAAGAAGTGAGTTCAACTGAAGCCTGCATGATTTATAGGAGCACTGTGGATGGCACGAGGGTCAATATCATGCCCCACCACCAATGGCCATGGCAGAGGCCAGAGAAATGGCCCATGAAGCTGTGGGGCTTGACATGAGATAACATGGCAGCAAAAGTCAGAATGACTTATATTCAAATTCTGTTCCAAAAATTAAAAACTTCTAACTGAAGACAACTTATATCTGGTCTGCTCTATTCTTAACACAAGAATGCATTTTCTCTTCTTTTACAAGCCTTGCTGGCATTGGCAACTGAACCCTACCACTCTTACATAGCCCCCTCGCCCCAACTTAAACAAATGATTGTGTCACCAATAAATATCAGTGGTTCTGGCTGTTCAGGGTCTTTGCTTACTCAGCTGTGACCATTCTAATTTCCCATTTCACTTGTCTCTGAGTCTTTCTTCTTCCTGTACACTGTAGCACCAAGCAGGAGATTGGGATTCTCTGCAGGGATCTGCAGTAACCAGACTGAAGAGTTTTCAGATGGGACTAAGAGGTGTATTAGAAAAAGGACTAGAGGCCATGAATTTTACATTCCAACAAAGAACTTGTTATCATTTTGCTCATGTCGTAAAACTTCATATGAAAGACAGCAGACTAATTAATGTGGTAGTACACAGTACTACACTCAGGCTGTAGCATGAGTAATGCTGGATGATCTAAGCCAGATTTATAGTGAGAACTGGGGGCAAAAAGGAAAGTAGAAAAACTTTAAAAACTAACTTTGGCCCAAAAGAAATAATATGTGAAGTTAGAGCCCAGTTAGATGCATGGTTGAAGAGGTTAGCATTATTAAAACACACACCACACACACACACACACACACACACACACACACATATGTACTTTGCACTAAGACAAGAAGGAAGATGCTTTGAGGGCATACCACATCAGAAATCAGCAAGACCCCAATCACTGTTGGCTCAAGGATACAAAACACCTTTCCTCTGGGAAGATTATGTGAATTCCTGCTCAAAAAAGGCTTCCTAGAGGTTTGGTTCCCTGAGATTCATTTCACTCTACTAAGCCATCTAGGCACTCATAGGCCACTGTAACCATAGTCGGAGAGGCCCTGGCTACTGCTTCTGTCAAGAAGGCCCTGGCTATCTTGACATTGTCCTCATGATGTTGCTTTTACTGGCATGCATAACGTAAGAGTTATGGGGTAACAGAAGCTTCTTCCCAGAATTCAAAGGAAAGCCTGAGAGGTGAGGAAATGAGTCCCAGAGAGGACATGGAGCTACGGGAAGGACACTGAAGGTAAAATAAAGACCCCAAGAAGTTGGAGATTCTAGCAACATAGTCTGTCTGCCAAGAAAAGCTGCAGGCCATAAAAAAACCAGCCCAAGAGGAAGGCCAGATGGGCTGCAACACTCCAGTGCACCGCACTGGGGCTACCTATGCACTTTGGAAATTACATCTCTCCACCATGTGCTCTGGATGCTGGACATGGAACTATAGGACTTAATATTTGTCTTGCTGGTTTTTCTTAATATTGTTTTCCTATTCTTTTCTATCCCCTGATTCATTCCTTTTGGATATTTGAATATTTACCCTGTGCCACTACACCTTGGGATAACTTTTCCATTCTTTGAGCGGTTCACAGCTAACAACTGGAGGAAGCAAACAAAATAAATTAAGACCTGGTGAAATAAGAAAAGATGCACATTGTATTGGTCCCTAGGCTTTTTTATTAGTATTAGAGTACAGAAGTTGAAAACCTTTCATACTTTTTCTATCTAATTTTCTATCTAATATCTCATGAATTGCTCATTTCCTTTTCCCTTTAAAATCATATTTTGGATCACCCTATGGTTACAATCACATAATGACCTACTTAGCCCACTTACTCATATGGAAATGTAGGAGGATTCTTTCTCCAATCTAAATTAATGTCAAATAATTTGAACAACTGTTTTTTTCATCTCCCATCTTGTCTTCCTACAAACAGAAACTCCCCAAGAACACAGGATTGTGAATTTTATGTAGCCTGTCAAGGTATAACAAACACTGAGGGTGTTAAAAAATAAAGGATTAAAATTCTCAAATAAGGAAACTGACCATAATTCAATCAAGTACCACTAGTGATGCTGAGGCTACACTTAAAACTTCCAGAATAAAGCATACACATCCTTAATCATAGTAACTAGAAACATGTCATATTTTAGTAAACCTTTTCAGCAAAATAATATTGCCAATGAGTATTTGCTAAGTCTAGCACAGTGTTAAAGTTTTCACATATGTGCTTTAACTCATTTCATACTGAGCTCATGTATAAACATTTCTTATCCTCTATTTGATTCACAGTAACACCTTCAGAAAATACCAACACCCCCTCATTTTCAACTGAAACAAACAAGAATTCAAGAGAGTAAATATCATTCCCAAATTCATATATTTAGCTAATGTATGCAGGACAAACCTAGAATTCAAACTCCTGGTTTTTTAAATCAACAGCCAATATTGTTATGTATGATGTTACTCAGTTCAGCACTTGTAAAAGGTGGATGATAGTAGTTTTTCTTTGTGAAAAATTAGGATTCCTATTACTTGACTTTTCTAAAATGCTCAGCTTGGAAGAGGAGACAAGTATTACTGCCAAAAGCATGAAATGTCATTTAATAAATCAAAACAATTACACAAGAATCATGCTCATGTTCTCTTTTTAGAGGTGAGCATTGTAGATGAGCAAGTAAGAAGGAAACTGCTAATGGTAGATGATTTTTCAGGATCTACATAATATAACATGTATGGAAATCCAACAGAATCAAAAGCAATACTCTTCTTTGTATATCACAGTATTCAATTTTTTTTCTTTTTGTCTGGTAATTCAGGTGGATTATGAAAGACAGTAAAGTGTGAAGAACTTTATAATAGGCATTATAATTATCACCATTGTTTCTTGCATTACTAACCTAATTAATTTTTAATGTTCTTGAAAATTTACACTTTAGACTTTTAAAATATTTTATATTTAAATGTTGTCTTGACATTTCTGTAGATTAACCTTTATGTTACCAAACATTAGTTGAAAATAGTAGCTATAAACAGATGAAGATGGAGAACATATGAAAATAGTAATGTTTATTATACAATCCAGTATCTTTAGACTACAGTGCTGATTTTTACACACTATATGTCATTCAACATCAAACATATGGCATTGTAGTTCTGAGAAAAATACACTTTTGATCAGGATCTCTGTTGTTAAATTTATATTTATCAAGCACTTCATAAAATTACCTTTGTACTTTAATTCTTATCACATAGAATGTTGCTCACACAAAAAACTATTAGAAAACTACAACATGATAAAAACAGAATAGAAATAGCTATATTGAATTAGATATAGAAATTTAAACAGAAGCAGCTCTTAGTGAATATGTATCCTTTACAAGGATTCTAATATGTAGGCTTTGGTTCACCAGAATACATGTCTGTACTACCTAATATTTTACCCTGCAGAGTAAAGTTGAAACATACATCACAATCATCTCAATTCACATAAACATTCATTTAGCTATGTGAACAGATAAAGACAGAAGAATATAAAAAAGAGAAATGAGAGAGGTATTTTTACTGCTTCCTAAATAGCTTGTAATGTGCTTATTGAATGAATATAAACACACACACACACACACACACACACAAACACACACACACATTTAACCATTAAGTTCCCCTAAGAACTGTCTCATTTTGGGACAAGAGATTTCAAATGAAAATAAAATTATTCTTTTAAAGCCAATAATACAGAATCACAATTTTAGAACAAAAATTATATCCTCTGGAAATATGTCATACTATCCAAACTAAAAAAAATTAAAAATTTAAATATTTGCAGGTGAATTCTAGGAGATATTAGTTAATTTAAAAAAACCAACTGGCATACTGTATTCTCTTAGAAGTATTGATTACAGCTTAACAAATACTTCAATATAAGTTAATTTACTATAATTATATATATTACATGAAATAGAAAAGATAGGATTAAAATTTCTTAAAAGTCCTATAAACTTCAGTGAGAATACAGTAACTAATATCCAACTCTTAAAACAAAACAAAATGGGCATGGTGGCACATGCCTGCAATCCCGGCACTCAGAAGCCATTGCTTGCAAGAGGAGGATTGCTACAAGTTTGAAGCCAGCCTGGGTTACGTAGTGAGTGGAAGGCAAGCCTGAAATACATAGTGAGACCCTGTCTCAAAAACAAACAAAAATACCAAACTAAACCAAAACAAACAAACAAAATAGAAATGGCAACTAAAAATTGTGTACTTATTTAATTTTTTAAATTGGTGACCAAGAACTGTGAATTGTGTACTACAAGACATTGGTGCTAGGCTAAAATCATTCATTAAAGCACTCAATACAAAGATTCAGAAACATTTTATTAGAAAAGCACTATATATTCATTGGAACAATTTTTACCTTCTACTATGTATTGTTTGAATTTCTCAAAACCATTCTCCAGCATTAACTGTGTAAAACTTGCTTGCATATTGCCCAAAGCATATTACGCACACAACAACAAAGACTAGTAACCAAAAAGAGTTAAACTCGTTTCACAACAGAACATTTTGAAACCAATTTCGAGCTTACTGAAAGACTTTTCATGCATATTACTCAAGAGTTTTATCTGTCAGAGTATTGGTTTCCTAGGGTTGAAGTCATAAGTTACCGGAAACCCAGGTTTGCTTGTAATAGAAATGTATTCTTGCAGTGCTCCGGAGGTGAGGATCCCAAGTCCTGGAGTCACCAGGGCAGGCTCCTCCTGAGGACGCCGAGGAGGAACATCTGTCCCACGCTCCTATCCTTCCAGGGACTGCCTGCCATCCTGCATGTCCCTTTGCTTGTAGGCTTCTCCCTCCGATGTCCGCCTGCTTCCGCACCAGGCACTCTCCCCTGTTTCTCTGTCTCTTCTCAGTCACCAGTCCTATCAATAAAAGGCCTGCTCTGCTCCAGTCTGACCTCAGCTTAACTCTTACACCGGAAACGACTGGATTTCCAATGAGCGCTGCATTCTGGCATTGAACACCATCCAACCCCCATAATGAACTTCCACTTAACATGAAAGAAAATGGTTTCCATAGTAACTGTATCGGATGCAGAGGGGATTGAGGAGGGGGATGAAAAGAGGAACTGAGATGTTTTCTGTACGTGAACCAACTCCACACAAGGAATGTAGATATTTTGATCTGCAAACATGGACTAATAATAAAAAAGGACTGATGAATCAGGGGAATCGTTTAACGTGACTGTGGCCTGTTCTTTTCTAATCAGATTCTCAGATAGGAACTTAAATTAGAGCAACTTGGGAAAGTTTTCAGGTAAGTGTCAGGGGACTAATCTCATTAGATTCTCTTCTTTCTGTTTGGAGCATACTGTTTTCCAGGATTCTTTCTAATTCTGATTTCACTGCGAGATTGTTCAGACTTAAATATACAGCCACTAAATTAGAGCACCAAAGAAGTTCAGAAACTGAGTTAAATTTAACAGAGGAAGTAAAATAAGTCTGAGGTGAAGTCATATATTTAATTCTTATCTATTTCACACACACACACATATAATTCACTTGGACTCCCAATCTATCAACATAATTGAGAATATGATTTTTTCTTGCATTTGAAGTACTGTGTCTTGAGCAAATTAATAGTGCAAATATTTCAATTATAACTACTTACGAGAATATTCATTTACATGTGTCTTTAATCACCATGCCCCCTATGAACTCTTTCATTATTTCTTACCCATCCTTCAACTTGCAATTCAGGAGTATTATGCTGTCAGATTTGGTTTTCTTCAATAGATCAAATTCCTGTTAGATGCTCCGAACACACTATTTTGGTTTTTCCAAATGCAACGTTTTCCATTGTGCCCATTTTACAATGGTTCTTGTGACTGTGGAACACACATCCTCTTCCTCCACAGGACTGTTGACTCCACAGCACGGGTACGATGGCTCACTGCGTACTGTACTTACTTTGGTTTCTCTAGTGACAAATTCAGTAATTACTGAACAATTAATAAATAAAAAATGCATACTTACATATAAAAAGTTAGTACTGGAATTATGAATCAATCTCATCAATTCCTTAAAGAGTTCTCTACCAAGTAGATCTATCCTGAATAAGCACTTTCTCTTGATTATAGCTACTATACTTAAGTAAAAACATTAAGGGAACATTAATTTTAATATCCTGAATAAATCAGATAGTTTTCTACTTCAAAGAGACTCTGAATTCTTTTGAATAGCTCAATTAAAATGCATGATTCAAACAAGAGATTATATTATTTACTAAAGGCTTTCTGAGTTGTTACTAAAATAGACATGTGACATTAAATGTAAGTTCCATAAAACAATTCTCTATGATGGCTGTTAGGGTAACTCCACATTTTTTACTTTGCAATACATGAAAAATTAGCTCATTTAATAATGAAAAGTCCCAGTACAATAAGTAACTTTAATTTCAACAGTGAAATTCATCAGTATAATACATTTAAAAATAATATTTGAAAAGTAAAATTTGTCAAAAGCCTGTATTTGAGTTATGCCAATTAATTATTCACAATTAGGGAAATTAAAATTCATTTCATGACTATCACTAGTTTTTTTTGAGCCACAGAAAGTCTTTTGCAAATGTGAACATCTAACTTCAGAATTTAGGGCATGCAGATATGATTATAATCTCTTCTTCTTTGACAACTTCAGTTTACATATTTAGATAAACACAAATTATATTTTTTATTATTTCCTTATCGGGTAAAGGATTGTGTCTCAAAAGTCAAATGTTATGCAAAGACAAATGCATTTTTCCAATCTAGAGACACTGCTGCTTCCCAGCTGAAATCTCCATGTCATGCTAAGTTTTCTTACAATTTTTTTCTGAGAAGAAAAATAAGGCTAGATACCATCAATTTCAACACTGCCCTATACTTTAAGCTGTCTTACAGTGTTCAGGAATATCACTGAAGGAAAACGTGAAGATCATATTATGCTAAATTTCTCATAATTTGATAGCAGCTCTCAGCTTGGCTGAGCGTGCTCTGGGGTTATCTTGCACATCCTGATCTTTGGGAGTAAGTACCTTCTTGTTTATCAGTTCCCACATTAAAGGAGCTTTTACAGCAATTCCTTCCTTGTTTTCAGGATCTGAACCCGAGGCTTGTACCATCTTCTGTCTGACGCTTTGGTTAAACCTTTCTGCCATGCTTATCCCAAGCAAAAATCTCTTGATGATTCGATCTTCTAATGAGTGAAAGGAGATGGCAACAAGGCGACCACCAGGTCTCAGAAACCTCTGAGCTGTCCTAAGTCCTGTGTAGAGTTCGTTGAGCTCATTGTTCACAAATATGCGAAGAGCTTGGAAAGTCTTGGTAGCAACATGGGTTGATCGTTGTAGCAAGTCTTTCCGTGCATAAATAGCAGAAGGAGGAAATGCACCTAGGAAAAAATTTTTCAAAAACGGGAAAGTGGACAGATACATTAATATTTCCCAATATAAATACGCTGAGTTGTGCAGTGCTTGTACTTATATATATAAGGAGCTAAATTTTCTTGGACATTTTGGCATTTCATCCATACTTATCTCTTTTAATTAATTCATTCATTAATTTTCACCTTACGTACTGAACCTAGGGATTTTGCATGAGCTACATCTCTGCCCCTTTTTATGTTTCATTTGGAGGCAGGTCTCACTTTACTGATCAGTTGTCTATGCTGGGCTCAGAATGGCCATCCTCCTGCCTCAGCCTCCAAAGATACTGAGATTACAGGTGTGTGCCGCTCTGCACAACTACCTTCTTTGATTTTTAAACATTCTTCCAAAGTTTAAAACTATGTGTCATAAATATTTTTAATACCTCATAAGGATAGCAAGCCAAACTAGATGTGGAGAAAGAGAATGGGTGGAAAAACATCTAGAGAAATAATTCAAATCTGCCCAAGTTTGCTGAAAAAGCTACAAGCATCCAAACGGACTCAAATAAAATAAAGAAAGTGTACCTATGCACCTCATGATTAAACCACTAGAATCCAAATAACAAAACAAAACAGCAACAAAACCACCATCACCACCTAACCATGAAATTTCACATTAGATAAAGTCAATAAAAATATGAATAATGGCTAATTTCTCATTAAAATTTTTGAGGCTTCAAGACACTGGAATAAAATTCAAAATGTGAAGAAAGATACATTTTCTAAGAAGATTATGTCCATTGAATTTATTCTTCAAGGAAAAAGTTAAAAACACTTTCATAAATGAAACATAAGAGGATTCACTGTGAATAGGTCTACATTTTTAAGATGCTAAAGGAAAAATACCTTAGGCTGAAATAAAAGAAACCAGGCAGTAACTTGGATTAATAGAGAGGAATGAAGAGATAAGTAATATAGATAAATGAATATTGCTTCTTCCCTCAATTTACTGAGACTCAGGAATCTTTAAGGTGAATTATAATGCTATATCTTATGTTTATGATAGAGATATGACTATATATAATAACAGTAGCACAAAGGATGAGCATAGCCAAATGGAAGTAAACTCTTGCAAGACTCCGATGTTTTACTAAAAGTAAGAGGTACAAATTATAGTTCCTAGATCAAGCAACAAAATATAAAGCATAGGAACAAAGTTAATGAACTGATGGAGAATTAAAAAAAAAACTTCCCACAAAAAATAGTTTAACCCAAAAGAGAGCAGATAAGAAGAGTGAAACAACAACAAAAAAGAGACAGAAGATAAATGGCAAAAAGAGAAAATAAATCCAAATACAATAATAATTACAGTAAACAAAAATGTACTACATACTTCAATAAAAATGTAGAGATAATTGAGAAAACAGTAATATAAAACAATATTTTGTCTATAATATATGTATTTTAAAAGTAAAAATAAAAGATACACATCGCTATTGAGAACAAGGTCAATACACTAGAAAGACACAATTATAAGTGTACATGCCCCTGATAATATAGCTCTGAAACACAGACATCTCAGAAAAAGAACCACAGTTATACAAGCGATTGGCTTTTGATCAAGTGGTCAGCGCAGTTCCATGAAGAAGGAGGAATCTTTTCAACAAAAATGAATCTCTGCTAAAAAAGATGAACCTCAACTCTACCTCATAATATACACAAAAATTAAATCACAATGGACCATAAACCTAAGGAAGACACTAAAATCAAAGCTCTCTGACAAAGCTCCCTTATCCACAATAGAGAAATTTCACAATATAATAAGAAGCCAAACAACTGATATGAATAATGGACAGATGTTTGACCAGATATTTCACAAAACATATAATGTACATTTTCATAAACATATGAGAGGATGTTCAACATTATTATTAATTATGGAAATATAAATTTAAAATATGAGAAATATTACATATTCAGTATAATGACTAGATTCCAGAAAGACACAAAGTTCTGAACTTGATTTAGGTGAAACAGACAATCTGAGCAGACTTATGACATGAGAAGAGACTGATCTGTCATTAAAATTGTCCCCACAAAGGAAAGCCCAGATCCAGGTGGCTTAATCAATTAATTCTACCAAATATTCAAAACAGAAAAAAAATTAATAACAATGCTCACAAATTCTTCCAAACCAGACATCAGAAAAAAATTACAGACCAATATCTTATAAGAAT
The DNA here is from genome assembly GCF_012274545.1 of Fukomys damarensis. Classification (NCBI taxonomy): domain Eukaryota; kingdom Metazoa; phylum Chordata; class Mammalia; order Rodentia; family Bathyergidae; genus Fukomys; species Fukomys damarensis. The sequence goes on from NW_022900928.1 coordinate 4,435,613, forward strand.
ATGAATATAAAAGCCCTCAACAAAATAATAGCAAAATGAATTCAGCAGCATGTGACTAAAAGGCTTATACATCATCAGCAAGTGAAATTTATTTCTGCAATGCAACTATACTTCTAAATAAAAACATCAATTGATGTAACACATCAATTAACCAAGTAAAAAAAATCCCACATCATTGACTCAAGCAAAGCAGAAAATATGTTTGATATAATTCAACACTCTTGTAATAAAAACACTCAACAAAATGGGAATAGAAGGCAGCTATCCAAACACAATACAGGCCATATCTGAAAAACTCAATGCTAACTGTTTTGTTTTGTTTTGTTTTGTTTTGAGACAGGGTCTCACTGTGTAGTTGAGACTGACCTGGAACTCACTATGTAGCCCAGGCTGGTCTTGAACTCACAGTGATCCTCCTGCCTCAGCCTCCCAAGTTCTGGGATTATAGGCATGTGCCACCATGCCCGGCTTTGCTAACTTTGTAATGTTAACTAAGAGACTGTCCTCAACGATAAAAAATTAGACAGACTATCTGGTCTGACCACTTCTATTTTATATAGTAGTGGCAGTTCTAATTAAAAAATTAGACAAGGGGGAGATACATTCAGATTTGGAAAGAAAGTAAAATAATCCCTATTCAAGGCAATACAATCTTTTAAGTAGAAATTCCTAATGGTCCCACATATACACACATACAAACTGTTAGATTAAATAAGTTAATTCAATAACATAGCAGGCAGCAAAATTAACATGCAAAGATGAGTTGTGTTTTGAAACACCAGCAAGAAATAATCATGAAAATGAAATTAGGAAAATAATTCCATGCACAATAAACATCAAAAGTAATAAAATACTTAGAAATAAGTTAAAAAAGAATGTAAAGAACTTTCATGCTCTGAAAGGTATAAAAACATTTTTGTAAGAAATACAGAAGACCTAAGTAAATGAAAAAATATGTCATGTTCAAAGGTTGGAAGACTTAACATTGTACAGTTAATATGGCAATGGTAACCTAACTTAATGTAACCACTATGGAATTCCAGCTGACTTTTTGGTACAAATTGACAGGCTGGTTCTAAGGGACCAACAGAACCCAAATGATGTTGGAAAAAGAATAAAGCAGGAGTACTCACACTTACAGACTACCAAATTTATTATAAAGCAATAGCGAAAAAGTTACCATGGTACTGGCATATCTATTAACACAGAGGCCAATGGAATACAACTGAGAGTCAATGAATAAACCTGACCATCCACGGTCAGCTAATTTATTACAAGTGCCAGTATCGGTGGACAGTCTTTGAAGCAATAGTGCTGGGACTCCTAGACAGCCCCATATAAATGAATGGAGTTGTATTCATATTATATCACATAAAAAAATTAAGTCAAAACAGATGAAAAATATAAGTGTAAGGGCAAAAAGTCTAAAACTGTTAGAAGAAATAAGGCTACATAACATGACTTTGAATTCTGCATATTCTTAGATATAACACCAAACATCAAAAAATAAAAGGAAAAATTAGGTGAGTTGAACTTCATCAAAATTAAAATCCTTTGATCTTTCAAAGGATACTACCAAGAAATCAAAAGATGATTTGCAAAACGGGAAAAAAGTGAAAGCCATGTATATCGAACAAGGGAATGCCTCTAGCATATGGAAAAGATGCAAATTTCAGAATGATACATGTATGACACTATCTATATTATATTTCATGTTATTTAATTATACAGAAGCCCTATTTAAATAATTAAGATGAACAAAAATGCTGACTTTTACATAAATTAATAAATATGGTTTTTCTTAAACTTACAGTGATTAGAATATGTGATGTTAATACCTAATGTACAATGAATTTATACAGGAATTTTCCCTTTGATTTAGAAGAAAGACCTTGAGGAATGATGTTCCACAGGAAAACAATGCTTGCATTCAGATTTGCACTGAATGAAGATCTAAGAGGATGACTGGCATTTGCATATCCTTAATGGGGAGGGGCTTTTGTTCACATTTCAGTAGTCTGTGCACTGAGGAGTATAGACACATCTGAACAGTTTTCTGTGGGAACTGTATGAGAGGAAAAATTTATATCCTATAGGCACCACAATGGAGAACTCCCTGTGTAAAGTTAAACAATCAGGGTGATGGTCTCGCACTCTCCTGTACAAAAATAACTTAGTTGAAAGGTTAAAATAATGTTAGGCACTGGGGAATGTCCCTCCAACAGCCAGCTCACTCAGAACAGGAAGTCAGAGTCAAAGCTGGAGAGGGTGAAAAGCCACTTCTTTGCCTTTGCTATTCAACTCTAGCTTCCAGAAAAAAGCTCAGTCACTGAGCAGAGTGTTTCTGAATACTCCTCAGACCTAAGCAAACACGCAATCCTCATATTTGGGGGGCCTGGATTCAGAGGAAGCCTCAGGAAGCTGGAAATCCTGAATTCTTTGCACAATGCAAACCTTGAATAATTCAAGATTAATTTTTTGAAAGGAGAAATGTAATATGAAACACATTTTAGGGCCAGGGATTTAGCTCTATGGTTCTGGTACCTGCTTCACTTCACAAGCACAAGACCTGAGTTCAATCCCAGGTTCAAAAAAAAAAAAAGAACCAAATCTTTTTATGTAAAATAGGAAACATTCATGTAGCATATCAATCAATTAGTGCTGTAGATACCCCTTTGACTTAATAATTTAAAACTTCTTAGCATCATTTGTAATATTTTGCAGGAATTAAAAGCATGGCTTAACTTGATAACTATTTCCCTTTCTTGGCATTTTATCACAGAACTTCCATCTCAAAGACTTATTTCATGATGCAGTCTTTACATTGCACTGCATTAGTCAAGTTTGGCTTCATGTTAACTAAATTCATAAAATGTGAAAAGCAGGGAAATTAATACATATTTGCATGCTATTGTCAATAAATATGTTTTAAAAAATTAATAAAAATATAGCAAGGAATGGTGGTGCACACTGCAATCCTAGCATTCAGAGGCTGAGGCAGAATGACTGCTGCAAGTTCAAGGCCAGCCTGAGCTACACAGTTCAAGGCCTGCCTGAATTATATAGCATCAACCTGTCTTAAAAAACAAACAAATAGGGCCAGGGATTTAGCTCAGTGGTTCTGCCATCTGCCTCACAAGTACAAGGTCCCAAGTTTGATCCCTGGTACAAAAACAAAACAAACAACAAAAATTAACTAAAACAGAAAACAGTTTTTTAAAGGTGAAAATAACAAAATAATTCCTGAAATCAACCTGGACATTTCAATGTAAATACCAGGACTGGTTCATTCAACATGCTGAAGTATATGAGACAATTCTTACCAGCAGAAACTGAACTTCCTATGCCAGCAGGACAGCCTGACTTAGTTAATAGTTCATTTAGTCACCTAGCTGCAAAACAGAGGCTCTTAACTAATGTCTTTAATTTGAGGAAATTACTTTTAAAGTATTCACATAATATTTTAATAATAAAATTTCAATTTTATATAAATGTTATGGTTTGTATCTGGATGTCCCCTCAAAGCCTCGTGAATTCATAGATGGGGCTTTTTCAGAGGTGGCTGGATTTAGAGTGTAAGATACTAGCATCAAGAATATGATACTGGGATTGATTTATGGTGTGATGCTAGGGTTAAGGGTGCCCCTTGGGTGTGACTATTACCTGTTCTAAGGGCGGGTAGACTGGATAGAACATAAGGGGTAGGAAGAGGGTCACTGTTTGTTGCTTACAGCTTGCTGCTTTTGCTGCCTTCCACCTTCCATGAACTGTTTTTATCTCCTCTGTGAGGGCCCTCTGCCATGCCACACTGCTGGAGCCAACCAATTATGGACTGAACCCTCTACAAACTTTGAGCTAAGTAAGCTTTTCATGCTTTCACTTTGGGTGTTGGATATTTTGTCTCAGCAATGCAAAAAGTGACCAAGATAATAAATCAGTCACATGAGGTATAGCTATATTATATATGAACCTGCAGCTGACAAATTAACATCACTGCAATCAGACAGCTTTACTTTATTAGGTCCAAGTTGGTGTTGCCAGTGTCAAAAAAGTCACAGAAAATGACTTATGTTCATTATGTTCAGGTCTTAAATATATCATGATAACTTACATTCTTGGAGTTTTTCCTTTTGAGGTTTTCTTGCTATTATTTGTGGAATTCTGACCTAGATTATGTCCAGTGGGCTTCCTGGAAAGGATTTCTATGTGTGTCCTGTTAATCATTGAGGTCTCATCCTTAGGGACCAGGAGATCACTGAAGGGTGTCCTGCAGAAGTTGTGTTTGCTCTGTGGAGAATTTCAGTGGTATTCTGGAGCCAAAGACACACCTCCCACCTTACTTTGTAATGGTTAAATTTCCAGGGCTAGTCTTCCATCACCCTAGTACTTAGTATGTGTAACTCACAGAAAGAAAGGCTGATGATGCAAACTGTGTAAAATGAATATGAAGAGCATATGACAATGGACACCAAAGCAGTAAAAACACAGCAGCAAGGGTACAAACAGACAAGAAGGAAAGACAAAACATCCGAGCATGAAGAATTAAGCAAGGCTCCTCAGATTATTGAACTGAAAGACAATTAAATGCCCTGTGCCTTTGAAAAAGCGAAAAGGGATTTCCTTGATAAATCACTGGTCAGATAGCAAGTGGCAGAGTGTTCCTACATGTGCACAGACAAGTTAGGAATAAATCGTCAGGAAGCAAAGATTCTACAACTACACCAGATTCAATGCCTGTCCATATGCTGGTCTCTGAATTAGGCCATAGGGAGAAAAAAACATTAATGAGACTGACATGATCCCTGCCCCGAGGAGTCACTGTTTGGCAATTTTTCTTCACCTCTTTCTAATTTCCCATAGCTTTATATCTGAAATAGAAAGTGGGCTCTCTGCTGCTGCATTTCCTGTGTTCAATCACAGAGTCTAGTATAGCTAATTCATTTGATTAAGGAATAGAGTAGGCAAGACAGAAAATATAGTCTCAATCACAATTTGGTCATTTAGTTTGCTTCATAGACCATCAGTGGGACAGAGTTGAGACAAGGCCAATGTATATCAGTTCTGAGTGGGAAGAGGTGTGTTTGTCCCTAATACAGCATTTATCACACTCAGCTGTAATCACAATTTACTTAGGCACTCTCTCCTTTGCCTCTGATATTGCAAACAGGAGCTGTTTCATATGCGCTATTATCTCCCTCCATAGAGAGGCCTGTGAATTTTCACTCTGAGTGCAGATAACAGTCACCTGCAGCTCTTTTGACAAAAATAAAGATGCCTGGCCCCACTCCAGCCTACTGAGTCAGGTCTTCAATACCTAGAATCACTACTTGTTAAAGAGCTTCCGAGAGGATTTTGAGATGCAGCCAAGATTAAAAGCTACTATGGTAAACACTCAATAAATGTTTGCTGAAAAGATAATGGATAGATAATGAATGGAGAAAAACGGACAAATGAATGAATAAAAATTCAGGATTATTAGTATAAATAGTTTGATTCACATCATTGGGTGAATTTATGAAGAGTGCAATGCCTTGTCAATGAGCAACTAAATGAAGAGCACAATATTTTTAGTCACAGTAACCATGAACAGAATTATAAAGAATCATGGTCTAGACCCAGGCTTCTGTGTGAAATGTGGCTGCCGGTACTGAATTACGATGTGACGGAGCACCTGAACTTTCCAACTTGCTAGCAATTTCATTGTTTTGATACAAATGACTGCATATATCTAATTTTATTTGCTAATGACTGGGTACACCCTTAATTACTCAGTCATTTGCACATGCAAATGGATACCTGCAAGTAATTTTAAATTCAGGAAGTACACACTATGGAAATAGAGCAAAAGGAAATATGATTAGTGGCATATGAAGTAAATAGTTAATGTCACTACTTTTTAAATTCTTCTTTAGGGGGCAAACAATAGGTTCCTTCTCTTTTTCCCTTTACAAACACATCAAAAATATGCATATACTTATGTTTGCATATATATATATATATATATATATATATTACATAAAAGATACAGTAATCAGTAATTATAATACTCTAGACTGATATATATGAAGGGGATAATCTGGAAACTGATCTTCCATTTGCTTTGCTTACTATCAAAATGATCCCACTTTTGCAGATACATTATAACTCATTTTGTCTGTACACTTAACAAACATTTACAGGGCCAAGCATAGCACCAGCCAACTGAGAATATGATGGGAAGTAAGAGTGGTCCTTCCTACCCCAGAGCAAGGGATGTTTTTCCATTTTCTGATATCCTCTTCCATCTCCATTTTCAGAGTACTGTAATTTTCAATGCAAAGATCTTTTACTTCCTTTGTTAGGGTGATTCCTAACTATTTCAATTTTTTCCAGTGCTCTTGTGAAAGGTGTGGTTTCCTTAATTTCTCTCTCAGTGAGTTTGTTATTTGTATATTGGAATGTTATAAATTTTTCTGTTGAAGCTCTTATTGGGAGTGTAGCAGGAACACTTAGATGTTTTCTAATTTGTTTTCATAAAAAATGGTGCAAGAAACATATGAACTACACACTTTAAGTTTCTACATAGTAGAATGACAGTCACATCTGAGAAATTTGTCACATTCTGTGGACTTTGTATGTCTGTAGAATTGAAATTGTTTGGTCAAAGGGTATTTATGTCCACTTAAATTTGAATCAATACTTTTAAATCCACTCACTAAATAGATGAAACCAATTTACTTTCATCAATAGAATATGAGAGTCTATCTCCTCACATCCTTGCATGGGAATTAGCACTCTTTAACCTCGACTAGCCTAAAGTAGAGCCTACTGATATAGGGATGACAGCTTACTGCCATTTTAATTTGCATTTTTTGGGGGGGCAATTAGTAGGGTTGGGCATCTTTTCAAATCTAACAGTCACTTGATTCCACCTACAAACGGCTTGAACAAATCCTTTGTCCATGTTTTTGATGTGATGTATGCTTTTCTTTATTGCTTTGGATGAGCTGTTCATAAAATAGAAATATTAACCTTTTGTCATTCATATACTATTGAAAGTATATTCCCCAGACTATGATTCCATATCTTGCAGAGTTTCTGGCATATAAATTTTTTTCTTTGTGGTGCCTGAGATTGAACTCAAATGTTAAAAATTTTGACCATCTATAAAGTAGTTCTAGGTCTTATCAAATGTTGAGAAGGCTAATGCCACTTCGAGGTTACAATCAGCTCTCTTTTGGGGGTGCATCTCTGGTTTTATTTCTTACATTTTAATATTTTACCCACATGAAAATGAATTTTTAGCATACCATGAGGCTGGGATTTAACTTTATTATTTAAAATTACATGGCCAATGTTCTCATTTCTTAGTGCCTTCTTTTTTTACTCAAAGTAGAGCATATACTACATTTTGATATTCAGGTAAATTTGCTTCTAGATTCTCAGTCGTGTCCCCCTGATGATCTCTCTATTTTCTCCCAATACACAATTATTTTAGTTACTGATTCCTGCAGCTTTACACACTGAGCCTTGCTATGAGTGGGCAGATCCCACCCCGCCCTCTGCTCCAGCCCACCATTAACTGCTTTAAAATGTTTTCATAGACATTCTTATGCATTTACTGCCTCCAATTAAATTTGGGAAAAATCAATCCAGTATATGAGAATAAGTATTTTGATAGGAATTGCAGTAAATGTCTAAACTAATTTGAGTGAAACTTAATTATAATAATATTGAAGCACTCCACCAAGGAAACATAGTATTTCCATTAATATTTTGCATGTCTGTCATTATATTTTAATAGTTATTTTCACCACAGCTATAATCAAGCTATTTGTAAGAGATATATGTCTCCAATGATCAGGCCATTCACTTCTTTATTATGGGTGCCTGAAGTAGGCCAACACACATGCATAACTTCAGAGTTTGCGTCCTCACTGTAAGAGGCATAACAACACTTCTCACAAGACTATTGTGACTATCAAATTTAAAAAATATTCAGCAGCATGTAGGCATACTGTACTTAACATAAAAGCCCATTTATGAATGCCATTCACATTTTTACTTGTTGCTATTCTCAGTTGTCAGACAGAGTAGGAAGAAACGGATTTGATACATTCAGTTTGAAGGTTCTGGCAAACTAATTCTCTCACCTTGGACTAAAAGTAGAGGAGATCAGGAAGAAGGCTATGGAAAACCTAAATGCAGTACATGAGTTTTTTGAGTCAGGCATCAGACTAACACATTCCAACATCCAAACTAATGTATAAAATGTTCCCAACTTACAAATTAGTGGTGCATTTCCAAGTTTAGTACTTCACAAAGTATGAAGACTTAGAATGGAGTAAGAATGAGAGTTTATTCTTCTTAATTTTTAGTTTGATCATCACTATCTAATAACTGATGATAAGCATTTCAGGAACCCTAATTTCATTACCCTAAACCATCAACCTTACGTTTCAATCACCTGGCCAGCAGATTATTTTCAACAGTTGACTTTCTAGATTTTTCTTATCATCTCAGTACACAATTTGGCTCTGGCAGTTAAGAATGCATTTCTTTTCTCTCTCTCTCTCTCTCTCTCTCTTTTCTTATTCCTTTTGCTCTACTCTGCATGGAACATCCTTCTGCATAGGTGTCTTTCTTCAGCATAGATTCACAACAACAATACACATTTGTGAGTCACTTCAACCCATCCTCTCTGTTTTCATGGTCCCCTAAGCCTGTTTACTTAGTATGCTTATAGCTGAGTCAAATTTCAGGTTACTACTAGAAGTTGTCTAGACTAAAACAATTATAGTCTAAGTTGGCATCAGAAATATTTGGCAAAATTCAACAAATGTACATCCTTAATAATCCATCATTCTTTCATGTAGCTAATATTTATTTTCATAATGTATTAAACACCAAGGATGAAAGCTTTTCTGAATACACACTCCTTACCCTCAAGGAATTCTTACCCAATGAAAAGAATGGCATGTAAACATTGGGACTGGTTCTGTATTTTTAAAATGCTTGCAGCCCTCGGGAGGTTGAGGCAGGAGGATCGCTGTTAGGGGCCAGCCTGGGCTACATAGCAAGTTCAAAGCCAGCCTGAACGACAAAGGGAGACCTTGCCTTAAAAAAAAAAGCTTGTACATGCTGTCATGGAAACAAAAAGGAAGGAGAACCTGGCCCCCTAAACCACAGCATTTTTCCACTCACTGCTCCCAGCGCGGGGACCTCCTGAGCAAAAGGCCCTGCATCTGGACCAAGCACCAGGTGCCGCCACTGAGTAACCACTGAGCTCCCCATCACCACTCAGCTCTGAAGACAACTAACTGTGCTTACCTAGCGCGTCTCAGCTGTTTGACAACAGGAACTTTGTATTTTACCATAACATTTCATGACGCGACATAAACATCATACGGTTTATCTTAACGTTCGACAGAATTTGTTTTTCAGGTAATATTTGTGGGAAAACACTGAATGTAGGTTCTGTATGAATCACATTGCACATGTCACATGATGTCACTAAATCCTTCCACAAATTCTGAGATGTGAGTGGTAGACACCCTCACTTCCAGCTAAAGCTGTAAGACGGAAGGATTCGATGTGCATTCCCTAACTCAGGGGGCTGTAAAGAGTCACTCGGGTCTGTGGGACCCAAAGTCTGCTCATCTCAGAGAAGGGTAACACTTCCGGCCAGCTGATGTGAGTGGTACATCCTGCAAAGCCCACACCAGGGTAGGATGTGCCCCATACGATCATATAGGTTTGCATAAAGTTCAGAGTCCTGCGTTCTCATGTTTCCTCATCTCTAAGTGCTAAAAATAAGGCAGTGATGTTAAGATGGCACAGCCGCCCAGGCATCTCATCTCCTTTCACCTGATTAGGAGTTAAAGAAGCTAAGACAATATCACATGGCTTAGAGTGGTCTCCAGAAGCTCTGATTCCATGTCTGGTGTTTCATACAACAATCTCATTTTCTGGGAGAAAAGAAGTGTGGAATCTCTACTCTAAGCCTGAATAGCCTTTTACCAAGAGACGTTTTAATGGAGGCCAAATCACTTTGCATCAAGTTGCAAGAGTTTGGCTTTCGCTGCCGGCTCCCTTGGGGAGTCCTGCATTGTCAGGCCAAAGACTGCGCACCTGCGAAGGCGGCAAGCGCTCTGGGCTCGCACCCTGGGAACGGTAATGGATACCTTTGGCTTTTGTCCCTTTTGCTCTATTGAAAATAACTCATTGTTAGCTCAGGTTATTAGACTGTGCATTTGTCTCTTTTTCATCTGCCTTCTTGATAGTGGGTTTAGAAAAGAAACAGTTGCAACTGCCATTACCAAAAGACTTCAGGGCAGGTACAGATTACACGAACTTGACTTAGAATCCAGAGTCATTCAATGTAGTACATATGGGCTTTTCCTAACTCAGGTCAGGGAGGCAGCTCTTGTATTTACATTCCAGACAGGGGTGCTGAATGTTCTCCAGCTAAGCAAAACAAGTGAGAAAAGCTTATACCCAATGCAGAATGGAGAGCTGAGCTCACTAAAATCTTGGAAAATTAAGCCCAGTTCCCTTTATTTTCTTTAGAGCTTCCTGAGAAATGCTGAGAGAAGACCAAACTTTCTGCATACTGTATGAGACGTTTCTAGCAAAGCAGGCGGACTCACCTTGTCTCTGTGCCTGTGCCCCATCAACTTGGAGTGCCGAAGAGGAATCCCTCTTCCTCCAGCTTCAGACTCACTGAATTGCCATCTTCTCTGGCAAGATTTCGAGAAGCTGCTATTGACCAGTCTGCACTGCTCACGTACCAACTGCACTAGGTTGCAAAAGGCCCAGAGGCCCGTCCGTATCCACTACAGGGACTGGTGCGCAGTAGGTGGCACTGGGGAAAGCCCACTGAAAAGACTCCAATCCCAGATGAAGATCAAGATGTCCCATAAGTGGTATCCTGAATGTACAAATTCAGGAGCTTCCTGAATTGCTCAAAGATCGTGTGCGTGTGTGTGTGTGTGTGTGTGTGCGTGTGTGTGCGTGCACGTGCACAGTTCTGTGGCAGCATCACATATTGGCTTGAATTCTCAGAGGCCTGGACCCCAAAGTAGGTGAATTCCTGGTGAGAACAAACCGTGAGTTAGCTGACTTTTCTGCTGCCAACTTAACCACTTGTAATTATGCCCAAATCTTCAGCAATCATGTAGTTGTACTGTGTTTATCTTCAACTCCAGTTCCTTTACCTAAACTCTGAACAGGGAGAAGCTCATGGGAGAAGGAACTTCTGCATGAAGACAGGCGCTGGAAACCAAGGACGTGAATACTCGATTTCCTTCTGACTCACAAAGGATTTCACATTGGAAGGAAGAGACAATCTTGCTTAGTAACAGTCTGTACTACATATAATAATAGAACACAATTTGTATGGGAGAGCAGGAAGATGGATTTCATTCATAAAAACACCCTGCTCCTGGCTAGATAAATGGCTTCCAGTCCCAGAAAGAAATTATCATTTTTAGATCTGGGATATCCTTATGCTACTTACACTTTTTAAAATTTAATACATTCACAGGCTAGAACGTATTGAGATTTTTGGGCTTGTGAATGAAATTAGCAGCATGCTGTGGCTGTCGACGTGACGCACTGCAATCCCCTGAGTGGCAGGGTGTAAAGATTAATTCAGCTCTAGCACCTGTTTGCCGGCACTCGTCTGCTGAATTTCCATCACATTTAATAAGTCTCTGTGACGCAATTCATGTCCTTTTGACTGGGATCCTTTAATATAGTGTTAAGTTCTCACCCATCTGAAATTCAAGTAATATTACAAATTTCAAACTGTTAATTAAAATCTGGAAACCCGAATGGTCCTGGATAAAATTGGCTTTATTCAGTCAGGCTCTTTTTCAACTTCTTCAGAGTCTTGTCTAACCCTTAACTCCTACCAGGCTAAGTCTGATGAGAACATGATCTCACGATGGGTAGCTGAGGTTTACAGACCCTCACACAGAGAGAAGCTCAGATAGATCTGGGCAGGATGGTAATAAAGAGTATCACCTGCTGAGGTGAGGCAAGAAACGAGGCTCAGAATTAAAGATTGAAATTCTTCACACATTGTTTTTCAATAAAACTAATTATCCTCTACCTGTGTCTTAATTTTCTCAGCATAGATGGGTTAGCTCATACTGAATTATGGTTCCTGCTACCTATTTAGGGTGGCAATTGAAATTTAATGTTCAGATTTTTCAGGAGGGACGGAGGCCTGTTTGCAAGATGCTGTGAAGAGAAAGCAGAAGTCTAAGCAGGAAGTTCTAGTATTAATAAGACTCATGAGATATTTTATTTGAAACTTTAACAAATATTCTATCTAATGTGATCTTGCTCTCAGAGATGGGCCATTATCACTTCCTAGAGCTGGGAAAAGGTATGAACAATGTTCCTCTTGCCTGTGAGGTCAGTGTGTAATCATGATTAATCCTTGAACTCCAAGGTGCAGATGCCTGTCCCTGTTTGATATACTTACCTGCAACAGAACACTTCTCAGTTAAGCTACAGTGCTCTTTAAAAATCTCTCTCTTCTACTAAAATACAAACTTCTCCAGTGAAGTCATTTTGTGCTGTCACTTTTAACTCACAGGCTCACTGAAAGACAGATTATCAGCCTTCAGTGAAGATGAACCTCTCTGGGGGCCAACAGCATGCAGATTTTAATGAACATAAATGATAAATATCTTCTTCCCCCACATCTGGATCTTCTGGACTCCCCCTCCCCCCGTATCTTGCGTTCTTCCACCTGCTCTGACCCACTAAGTTCTCCAGGAACAGTGCTCTGGACCATGCCCAGGGAAGGCCTTTGGTTTCTAGCATGGTAACCACTTTGAAAGGCGCTGTTTCAAGAGCTGAAAGCCACGCTCATGCTGCTACTTTGGAGGACTGAACCCCCAAACCCTTGAAATATAATTAACTTATTTCTTATGAGGATTTTAATAAAGCCCCACTTGGAAGTAAGCAAATATGTAAGAAGGAAATAGGTGAGTAATGGTACCTCTTACTCATATCTAGTATATCGGCATGAAATTAAGCAATAGGACAAAATGTTAAGTGGAAAATCCAACTTTGTATACATTCAATCATTCCAACTAAAAAATGTGACAATAAATAAAGAGCAAAATATGCAAAGGTATATTTGTATTATGGTGGCTGAATGCTGTTAGAGGTTTTTAAAGTTTTTTCTTAAATTTCCTATTGTGTGACTCATAAGAGACATAAACATTTTAGAAAAAAATCCTGCACTTCTGTGATGATAAATTTTAGTTATTAAATAGTCATTAATTAATCATCAGTTCATGACCTTTTTCCATTATGAACTTATATTTATGATCATAATTTTAAACTGTCTTTCGCATATGTTTGAGAATATTTTATTACTAACTAGAAATGGTAACTCCTTTTTATTGATTTCCTCTTGTCGAGTACCTATCATATGCCCGGCACTAGGATACACGGTTTTAAAGTTAATTTCCAATCATCATCGCTGTAACCCTATAGGTCATTGTTGTTATGGAGAATGATTATCTCTACTACTTTAGAAAGGTTTAGGCTTGGAAAGGTTAGGTCATTTAAACTTTCACAGCTAGTAAATGATAGGGCGGGAGATAGAACACAAGTGTGTGCATGATTCCAGAATTAATTTTTCATCCATGATTCAGGAATACAACAGAAAGCACAGATAAGAAAGAACCTTGGCTGTAATATAAAAGGGATGAAGCATGAGAGAGAGAGAGAGGAGAAAGAGACACACACACGAGTGCTATTGTCTGTGCCCTTCACATTCCTGTGGTAGAAATTCCATCTCAGCACAGCAGTGCTGAAAAGAAGAGGTGATGAACATGAAAGCTCTGCCCTCGGGGGTGAAGTGATGGTGTCACTTCAGGACTATGGATTAGAAACTGGGGTAAACCCACACTTCCTATGACAGTTGCAAAGAAGCTGAAAGAACTGCGCACATGTGTGGGGACACTGAAGAAGGCAGAGCATAAGAGTAATAAATTAAGATATTTGATAGGAGAAACATAAAAGAGCAAAGTCTTTAAAGTGATGAATGGCTCTTTCTATTTTTAGACACAGTAAAATGAGAAAAGAGAGAAATGATTTAAAGACAGAATTTATAATAAAAAGGGAAGTAGAATAAAAAGATTTGGGAAACTCTCAGACTGGATGGGGTAAAGACTAAAAAGCATGTTCAAAAGAGAACAGTGACAGAAGGCCAAGGGAATGTTCACTAAATAAATTCACATGGTTGGAAGAAAGACAGATTCTGTTCACGAAGACAATGGGCGAAGGACCCCAATGTTTCATTTTAGGGGTCAATTTGACCAGACTGTGGAATATCTACAGCCTTAAAGTGTGGCTTCTGGGTCCCAGTGTGAGGAGGCTTCCAGAGAAGACTGGTGTGTGTGTTGGTAAAAAGGTGGACAAGATCCACACACAATATGAGTAGATACTACCTGTTCACTGGGGGACCCAGATGGAATTTTTAGAAGGTGAGCACAGGGAATTTCCTTACTCTCTTCTGGAGCTAAGATAGTATTCTGCCCTTAAACACTAGAATTCCAGGCTCTCCAGACTTGTGATTCTAAGGACTTAATACCAGTGCACTCCCAGGTCCTCAGACCTTCAGCCAGACTAAGAGCTTTCCTGATTCTGAGTACTCTGCACATGGACATGCTATGAGCCAAGGTCAGCTACTGAATAAACCCCTCTCTGTTTGTCTATCTATCTATGTGATGAACCTATTAAAAAAACACTAGAGGGCCGGGGATTTATCTCAGTGGTCTGCCGCCTGCCTTGCAAGTACAAGGACCTGAGTTCAATCTCCGGTACCCACCCCCCCCAAAAAAAGAAAGAAAGAAACACTAGAGAAATGAGGAAGATTTTCAGTGCAGCCTATTTGGTGGGCAGATGGAAGGAAAGCTTGGTTTCTTGAGAGTCTTCGGAAACTTGATTTTATCATGCTTTGGTGATATACTAGAATAACTGTCAGAAAACGACTATCAACAAAGATTACTAAAAAGACATGAATTATAGAGTTAATCTTGTTTTTATAAGGTAACAATTTTTTCATATAAGGTAGGTGAACTATTTTAGAGGAGAAAAAAAAACAATTTTAAGAGCAACTTCTTACTTGAAATATTCCTTAAATAATTACTACAACCCCAGGGAAGAATCTCATGTATAAGTGCAGCTGTGTCCTCCGGCCATGATGCTGTTATAATGCAAATTTGCCATCGTGTGGTCTAACAGCAGCCATTTTAAACTGGCCATCCTGTGGTCTATGACCAGCCATTTTAAACAGAACAGGTGTAAAGTTCTATCAATGAAAAGTCAAGGATAACTGCAGCAAAAGTTAGATCCTTTACTTTGAAACCCAGGTGGGGATGAGGGATTGACCAAGAAAAGAAAGGAGGGGAGGAAGAAGCAGGATTAAAAGAAGCAGGAATTGAAGCACAGAAGAAGCTATGAGACAACAGAAAAAACAAATGAAGATCTGAATAGGCAAAAAATAGTAACCCTAGAACATAGTTAATTGTAAAACTTAGAGAGAGTGAGTAGCCAAAGCGCACCACAATACTAGTAATTTACCAGATCAGAGACCCAAAGTTGTCTACTGTTGAGGCTGCAAAACAACAGTCTGGTTGCTAAGCTGCATAACGTCCGGAACAGCCCTGAGTCTTCTAGTCTCTCTGAGACCTGCTGTGCAGTTGAGATCATTATCTTTCTATCCACAGGTGAATAGAAAGGGTCTTGTCAGACCCCTTCTTACTATTGTATAGAGCTTGTACTTATCCTTTACTACTTAAGTTTCCCAAAATATATAATTTTTTTTAACCTCTGCAACCTATTAAAGCTTAATCTGAAAGTTTTTGTTTGACCAGAAGGTAATTAGGTAGGGAAAAAGAGACAAAAGAAAGA
Source organism: Fukomys damarensis (assembly GCF_012274545.1). Classification (NCBI taxonomy): domain Eukaryota; kingdom Metazoa; phylum Chordata; class Mammalia; order Rodentia; family Bathyergidae; genus Fukomys; species Fukomys damarensis. Next base: position 4,451,534 of record NW_022900928.1, read on the forward strand.
AGACCACAGCAGGGGCCCTGAAGTGTCAACTCTGACAAGGTGCTCAGGACACTCATGCACACATATGCACACTCACACAGGCACAAACATGAAAGGGTCACATACAATACATCCTATGAAATAAACAGGAAGAAATGGAGGTGATAGAACATAAGACTTTGAATAGAAAATTAAATACACGCATTTTATATTTAAAATAAATTGATTTAAAATAATCAGGACAGACTATAATGAATGAATACACATAAAATTACTTTAAATCAATGGTATGACTAGTGAATTAAAAAATTCAGCAAATGGGCTAAAAAAAAAAAACCCAGATTAGATTTATCTTAAGGAAAACACTGAGCCAAAAAGGCATCTCAGGTAGATCATTAACAGAGGTAACAAAGACCATAGAAATGTGAGAAACATGATAGATAACTCTTGTACAAAAACAGAGAAGATGGGGAGAAAGTAAACATGGGAGGATATAATGTCTGACATGTACAGGAATAAATAAAGATTAAAGAAGCTTATTCTGTTTCATTAAGGACCAAGAGTCACAACCGAGCATGTCACAATTAAACATCAATGACAGGAAAATCTTAAAGACAATCAGAGAAACAGACCATTAATTATAAAATACTGAGAGATTTTTTTCATTAGCCATATTAAATAGTGAGGGACAATGGAATGATATCTTCAAACTACTGAGTGAAAATAATCACAGACATGTTGATTCTGTACCCAACTGAATTATCATTCAAAAGGGAGGGCTAAATATGGATACATTTTTACAAAGTGTGACAGCATACATCACTATAGATGCACATTGAGAATATTCTAAAATATGTTCTTGGGTTAAAAAAAGGAAACTAATACCAGAAAGGAGTGGGATACATGAAGGAAATCTAAGCTACAAAACCCCAGTAAACATGCTGATAATATCCAACTACGGACTAACTGTGAAGCCTGTTACTTAACTGGAAAGATCACCTTTTTTGTTAATTTTTAGAAGTGTCTTAATCATCATGTGCCTTCATTAGTGCCTGGTACAAAGTGAACTTTCAATAAATGCTTGATGATTAAATGGATACATAATACATGTATAAAATAGGTGTCTCATCTCATTATTAGGTCAAATTCCCTGCTCTGCTAATGAGGAAATTGAAAATATAGAAGGCTGACCTGGTATTGGATGACGCATTGAACCTGAATTACCCTTTATGAGTAGAGAATAGCTATTACAAGTTCTACATTTTTGAGACAAATACTGTATCAGTTCTTGAGAAAGTGGCAGTGAAGACATATCTTGCTCTCATGTAGTACATAGCCCAGATAATTAAAAAAGTCATCAAATATAAAGTTATACATTAAAAAATGTAGAAGTTGGCAAATGTTTTCTATTACTTGCTGTGTGCTACTGCACACACACACACACACACACACACACACACACTCACAAAATGAAGGGAGATCATCCCCCAGTTTATAATAGGGTGGAATTCATTCCAAGAGACTAAAAACATGTGAGGCAATGTAAAGCCACATAAAGATTACAAGATAAATTAAATTGTTTGGGAAATTCTAAAATTGTGATATTCCCTACAAAAGTAAAGAGATCAGCAAGAGAAAGTTATAGATGTTTAAAAGGTTAATATAGATTCTTATTTTACACATTCTAAGGAATATCTTCCCAGGTAGTCCATAATTTTTCAAATGCACTTACAAAAGAAAAGAACACAATACAGAGCAATTTAGAAGCATTAATAATTTTAGTTACAATTAACATTCAGACACGAAAAACTACTCTTTCATCCACTATTCCCCTTCCCAGCCCCAGAAATATAATGTTTCATCTTTATCAACCTATAACCATTTAGAATTGTCTTGCATGGACATTGTTTTGGAATGATTTGAATAGTTTAGACTCTGAGCATGAAAGCTTGTGATTGTTTTTAAAGAACAGTCTCAATATATAATATATGATATATATTTTCTGCTGGGTGACACTAATGCTTTGAGGGTGGTGCTGCTCACTATTAATCTAATTTTTCAGGGGGTGAGGTAAAGAGGGCATGATTACACCTATTATCTGGAAAAGAAGTGAATCTTTTTTATCTTTACTAAATTTATTGGTACATTTTAGGTATACAACACAGTTATATTCATCATTGGGATCTTGTACATATACATGACTTATCAGGTTCTTATTTTTCCCCAATCCCCAGCCTCTCCTCAGGCTCTCCCACCCTTCTCTGTTTACAAAGACATCATTTCCATGTTTTTCCTTTTCACATATTTTTTTCTTTCCCTTTTTAGCTTTCCCCTACCCCTCCCACTTACTCTACTTTTAGATTTTTCTTCCTATTATACAATATCAATTATACATTTTAATCCTTATATGCACTTTTACTTTATCACATCAGTGAAATTATTTGGTATTTACATGTGTAACTTATTAATTTCACTTAAGAGTATGGCCTCAATGTGGCTATACTTACTCAATATGGCCTGACTTAGCTATAAATCTCTCTAGTTTCTTGTTCTATATGGCTGAGTAGTATTCTATTTTATTAAACACACACACAAACACACACACACACACACACACACACACACACACACACATCTTCTTTATCCAGTCACCAGTTGATGGGCAATTAGGCTGTTTCCAAGTTTTAGCTATTACAAACTGTGCCCCTATAAACATGGGTGTGCATATATCACTGTGGCATGATTCTTTTAATTCTTTTGGGAAGATACCCAGCACAGGGATAGCTGGGTCAAATGGGACTTCTAATCCTAGTTCTTTGAGGTACCTCCATATTAATTTTCACAGTGGTTGCACCAGTCTGCACTCCCACCAGCAATGAAGAAGTGTTCCTATCTCCCCACAAACCTGCCAGTATTTCTTATTGGTTAATTTCTTAATAGCAGCTATTCTTACTGGGATGAGATGGAATATCAATGTTGTTTTCATCTGCATCTCTCAAATGACCAGTGATGCTGCACATTTTTTCATATTTACATTTGGGGTGTTGATTTTTTTGGAGTTCTTTATATATTCTAGATAGTAAAACTATGTCTGAGGAACAGCTGGTAAAATTTTTTCCCACAGTGTGGGTTGTCTCTTAGCTCTGCTTGTGATTTTCTGGCACTGCAGAAGCTTTTTAAAAGATGAGGTCCCAATTGTTGATTGTTTGTGCTAGTTCCTGTGCTACAGAGGATTTGTTCATAGAGTCTTTTCCTATGCTGATATCTTTAAGAGTTCGACCTAACTTATCTTCCAACAAGTCGAGTCTTTCTGTTTTAATATTTAAATCTTTAATCCACTTGGATTTTAGTTTAGTGCATGGTGAAAGATAAGGCATCTAGTTTTAATCTTTGCCAAGTTGAAATCCAGTTTTTTCAACACCATTTATTAAAGAGGCCACCTTTCCTCCAGAGAGGGTGTTTGGCTCCTTTATCAAAGATGTATTGTCAGGAGAGGTATCTGCATCTTCTAATCTATTGCACTGATCCTCAGGTCTGTTTCTGAGCCAGTACCATGCTGTTTTTATCACAGTGGCTTTGGAATATAGTTTCAAATTTGTGATAGTGATACCCACTGCCATGTCTTCATTGGCTAGAATTGCTTTTGCTATTCTAGGTCTCTTCTGATTGCAAATGAATTTTTGGATTGTTTTCCCTAGTTCTATGAAATAAACTGTTGGGATTTCAATAGGGATTGCATTGAATCTGTATAGCAGTTTTGGAAGTATGGCCATTTTCACTTATTAATTCTTCCTACCCAGGAACAAGGGATGTTTTTCCCTTTTCTTTTATCCTCTTCAATCTCTTTTTTAGAGTGCTATAGTTTGCAGTGTAGAGGTCTTTTGTCTCCTTCGTTAGATTGATTCCTAGATATTTCATTTTTTTGGATGCTACTGTGAAAGGGATTTTTCACTAATTTAACTCTCAGTGAGACTGTTATTTGTGTACAAGAAGGCTATTGATTTTTAAGTATCTACCTCGTATCCAGCTACTCTACTGAATCTGTTGATCAAATCTAGAAGTCTTTTGGTGGAGTCCTTTGGGTCTTCTATGTAGAGTATTGTATCATCAGCAAATAATGACAGTTTCTCTTCTTCCTTTCCTATTTTTATTCCTTTTTCTTTCTCTTATGTAATTGCTATGGCTAATGTTTCCAAAACTATATTGAACAGGAGTGGTGACAATGAACATCCTTGTCTCATTCCTGATTTTAGTATGAAGGTTTTCAACTTTGACTATTGAGTATGATGTTGGCTGTTGGCTTTGCATTGATAGCCTTTATCAAATTGAGATAAAGTCCATCTATTCCAATTTTATGTAGGATTTTTATTTATGAATGGGTGTTGAATTTTTGTCTAATGCTTTTTCTGCATCTATTGAGATGATCATACAGTTTTCATCCTTTACTCTGTTAATATAGTGTGTTATATTTATTGATTTATGTATGTTGAACCATCCTTGCATCCCTGAGATAAATCTGACTTGGTCACGGTGTATAATCTTCGTGATGATCCTCTGTATTCTGTTTGCCAGTATCTTATTGAAGATTTTTGCATCTATGTTTGTTAGGAAATTGGCCTGTAGTTACCTTTTTTGGTTGGGTCTTTCCCTTGTTTTAGAATCAAATACTTGCTTCCAAGAATGAATCTGGAAGTATTACTTCTCTTTCAATTGCACTGAAAAGTTTAAAGAGTAGTGGCAATAGTTCTTCTCTAAATGTCTTGTAGAATTCAGCAGCGAAGCTGTCAGGACATGGGCTTTTCTTTATTGGTAATGTTTTAATTACATTTTTCAATTTCACTGATCGTAATTGGGGTATTTAGATTTTTTATATCTTCTTCATTCATCTTTGGAAGTTCATGTGTATCTAGGAATCTCTTCATTTCTTCTGTATTTTCCATTTTATTAGAGTACAGGTTTTTGAAGTAGGTATTGATGACCCTCTGGGTTTCTGGTGGATCTGTTGTGCCTTCATATTCTTTTCATTCCTGATTGCATGATTTTGAGCCTTTTCTTCCCTTTTTGGGATAAGGTTAGCTAAGGGTTTGTCAATTTTATTTATTCTTTTGAAAAACCAACTCTTTGATGCGTTGATTTTTTTATATAGTTGTCTTAGTTTCTATTGCATTGAGTTCTGCTCTGATCTTCATAATTTCCTCCCTTGTATGAGCATTGGGTTTCTCTTGCTTTTTTTTTTTCCTAGGAGCTTAAGATTCACCAATAGGTTGTTTATTGGAACTAACTCTGTTTTCCTAGTGTGGACATTCACTGCTGTAAATTTCCCATGCAAAACTGCTTTCATTGTATCCTATAGATTCTGGTATGTTGCACTGTCATTGTCATTAAATTTCAAAAACCGTTTAATTTCTTCTATAATTTCTGCTGTGACCCATTGGTTGTTCAGGAGTGTTATTCAATTTCCATTCGTTTGTGAAGTTCTTATGGTATCTTATGCTATAGATCTCTAGTTTAATTGCACTATATGGTCTGATAATATACATGGGATAACTTTAATTCCTTTGCATTTACTTAAACATGTTCTATGAGCTAGTATGTGGTCTATTTTCGAAAATAACCTGTGTGCAGTGGAAAATAATGTATACTCTAATTTTGTGGGGTGGAACACTCTATAGACATCTATTAAGTCCATTTGTTCAAAAGCATGGTTTAATTCTAATATTTCGTTGTTGATTTTTAGTCTAGATGATCTATTAGTGATAATGGGGTATCAAGGTCCCCCACTCTCTACAACTGCATTAGTGCTAATTTGGTGTTTCATATCTCTTAATATTTGTTTTGTATAGTTGAGGACATTAGTATTTGATGCATATATATTTATGATTGTCACCTTTTCCTTTGGATTCTTGCCTTTACAAGGATGTAGTGACCTTCTTTATCTCTCTTAGTTTTGGTTTAAAATTTACTTTGTCTACAAATAAGATAGCTACACCTGGGGCCAAGGATTTAGCATAGACATGTAAGAATCCCTGTTCATTCCCTGGTAACAAAAAAAAACCCAAAAAGGATAGCTTTCCCTGCTTTTTTCTGGGTTCCTATCACATGGAGAACTGTTTTCCATCCTTTTACTTTCTGTTTATGAGTACCCTTTTCAAGTAGGTGTGTTTCTTGTATACAGTGTATTGTTGAATTTTGCTTCTTAATCCATTCTGCCAGACTATTTCTTTTGATTGGTGAATTGAGGCCATTGATATTGATGGTTGTAACTGATATGTATTGATGTACCATTGTCATATTATTTTCCCATTGTTGGTTCTTCTTTATTATTACTATATTTCTCCTTCTCCCTTTAAATTCTTGCCTTTTGGATTTGCTCTGTCATGCTTCATGGAGTTGTGACCTTCATTGTCTTTTTCTAGGATATTTAAAAAATTTGTTTGGAGTGCTGGTTTGGTATTCATGAAGTTTCTCAGGGGTTCTTTGTCATGAAAATGTCTTCATCAATTTTGAAAGATAGTTTTGCAGTATACATAAGCCTAGCTTGGAAGTTGTTTTCTTTTAATGCTTGAAATACCTCAGTCCAGGCTTTCCTAGAATTGAGGGTTTGTGTTGAAAAGTCAGTTGTAATTCTGATGGGCTTTCCTTTTCATGTAATTTGCTTCTTTTCTCTATCTTCACGTAATATTTTGTACTTGTGTTGGGTTTCTGGGGTCTTATTATATGTCCAGGTATACGTTTTATTTTATTGTAACTAGTTGGAGTCTTATATGCCTCACTTATCTGTATGTCAAGTTCTTTTGCTCTGTTTGGGAAGTTTTTCTATCATAAATTATGTCACTTTTGCTTCTGCCTGCTTTTTCATGGATCCCTATTAATCTTATATTATTCTTCTTTGCATTATCTAGGAGTTGTTGGATTAATTTCTAATGGTTCCTTATGATTTTTAGGCAATGTCTCTTTTCAAGGTCACTGACCACCATCCTATCTTCTATATCTGATATTCTGTCTTCAGATTTGGCCAGTCTGCTATGTATACTTTTAATAGAGTTTTAAATCTCCTGGATATCCGTTTGAGTCTGTTTCATGGATTCCATTTCTTTCTTCTGTTGGGTGTTCAAGGTTTCCATTTCTTTCCTATGCTGAGCATTCCTGTCGTCAATCACAGACCTGAACTCATCTATTTTTTTATCTGTTTCTGTTCTAGAGTTTATAATCATGTCTTTTATCTGGGAAATTATTTCTGTTTTGAATCATGTAAATCATGGTAACAAGATGGTAGAACAAAAGACATATAAAACTGTCTGTTGTAGAATATTTTTAAATGGAGAGCTTATATAAATATCTCCTTCCAGCATCTCAAGGCCTCTGAATAATTAGCTGTAAGAACTAATTCTTCTTTATTAACCAATAAAGAAAAGGACAAGATGACCTGACCAGTGATATGCATCTTTACAAAAAAGATCACTGTATAAACTGCTAATGTGTTTAACACACAATGCTTAAGAGACAACTTTAATTTTCACTTGCAGAAGTATAAAAAGTATAAAATAACAAAAAAATGAAATAATGAGGTATAGGGTGCTTTTTCCTTTCTCTTTTTCCCTTAAGGCATCTGAAATTCAACCAAATTCAGGAAAATCTGGAGAATCTGGTTAAATTACTGTTGCAAGAGTAGGACCCAGGTCAAGTCCACCTTTAGGGTAGGGTATTCCAAGAAATGGGGAATCACAGGTATTTAGAACCATATAAGATCAAGGGCTGGATCCTAGATTGCTTATCTTCTCCCCTTAGGCCTCTGAAATCCTACATCATTTATTTCTCAATTCAGCCTTTCATTTATCTAATTAGTGGGTTTCCACTGGGTTCCAAGAGCTCTCACATAAATAGGCATCATTTCTACTTCTAAAGTCCTGAAAGTTTCCTTGTTTATAAATTGTACCAAACTCCCCTCATTAGAGCTTTCTCTCTTGCTACACTGACATCCACTGCTCCTTTATTTTGGGTTCTCCTATCTTTGTGTTCATAACACTGTCATATTCAGCATCTGCCAGGATAGAGTGACTTTATACAACTGTCTCCCATATGCCTATGGGAGATTCTTGAAGCATTAGCTGTCTGCATTCTCTAACAAGAGCGCATACTGTCCTTGGACCATGAGGGAGCGGGAGTAGTATCACGATGAAGGACTCAGGATTCAGGATTCCATTTTACTACAAAAGGCAAAGTTTCTAACTTACTTATGCTTCAGTTTCCTCATCTGAAACTGGAGATGAAAATAGCAACTGCTTCATGGCCAGTTGTGAGGATTCAGTGAGTTAATTTTGAAAACAATTTTGGATAATACCTTCTACTTCCTTAGTGTCAGCATTATCATTATCATCATCAATAAACCAGGGTTGGGAGTTGGTCAGTTGGTATTGGAACCTTTTCTGCTCCTCAATAGCACAGGTTGAGATTAGCTAGATTTTTTTAAAGGAAAAGAGATTTTCAAGGCCACCCCCAATTCATTTTCTTCTAAGCTGGATTTCTTGTGTAGACCATTTTTTCTTAGGTTTATTCAGGAAATGTCATTTGGTAATTTTGTTGGAATGAATACCACATCCATACACACAGAATATAACAGTTTAAATTCAAGAAACTGAAAATTACAGAAGTGTAGTATCACTGGCAGCAGCACCAACAGGTACCACTCCCTGCCATGCCATCCGCCTCAGCTGTAGGTGGGGCCACATGAGTCTCCACCAGAATCCTAACAGAACACGGTGACACCTTCGCTTTTATTTCTGAATTGTGGCAATGTTAGTACGTAAAAGAGTATTTTAGGGGAGGGATGTGGGAACAACATGAGGTTATTAAACAATACATTCATAGCAAACTAGCATGATTAATTTCAAGAAAAAGTTTATGCTCCTACTAAAATTGGTAGTAATGACTACTTCTTAATAAATGGTTTTACTTATTATCTTATTTTAAAATTCTTTCACTGCATTAACAAAACTTTTCTGGAAAAAGATCATAATTTCACATACAAGTAGAGGCTGGAGCCATCAATTTAAATCATCACTTTAATATTTTTTAGTTCAATCTATTGTATAGGACATTAATACAGCAATTTCATGCCACTTAAATTATCAAGTGATATTTCACAAGTAAATTTATTTCTATGTAAAGATCTACCTTATATGTCCCAGTACAGAAAAAGATAATTATCCACCACAAAAAGAAAGTCATGTCTCCCAAAGGGAAGAAGAGTCGGGACTGAGGAAGTGAATGTCTCAGAGATCACAAGGTGTGTAAGACACACCCAAGAGTTCCGTGAGGTGCCCTGGCTTGCTCTCTGAAGATGCCAGTTCTGGGGAAGAAGGCTAGAATCGGATGTGCAGAGCACTTGCACTTCACAGAGAGCACCCCTATCTCCCATCTCACCTGCTGCTCACAGCAGGGATTTGTTACTTCCACTTACAGATTAGGAAACAAAGACCAGAGGAGAGGAGTGATTTACACAAGTTCACCAAGCAAATGAGTAGCAGACCCCAAAGCAGGACTTGAGAATGTTTTTATTCCATATCCCGAGGAATCTTCCTCAGCTGCTTTAGTTTATGCTGAGGACTTCTGATGTCTAGCTCTCCTCCTTTATTCAGTGCAAAGGGCAGAGCACAATTGATTCCCAGGAACACCTGGCCATTTCGTTCTTTTTTATAATTTCCATCTTTCATTTGCTAGATGTACACAGCATTGTATTGATCTATTTGTTCAACCAGCATTCATTAAACTCTGGCCATTTATCCCATTCATGAGTCAGAACAACCGTTACATAAAAGTTCAGCTTGGGAATAATTCTACACATTTCATCAACATGAATCACGAACATCTGAGAGGCAAGCTTCTCTCTTCTTTTTCCATGCAAATAATATGTGAGACTTTTGTCAATTTTCACTATTGATGGATCAATTATCTAATTTGAGAAATTAACACAAATCTCATTGATCTGAAAAGTGATTGACATGTTTCTTTGACTTTCACATACATTCTAAGCCTGTAAGTAAATTTCAATATTGGTTTAAGCAAAACATAATTACAATGGCCATGCCTGCTAAACGAAAATAATAGTAATCATTATTATAACTATTACTCACCTCCATTTCAAAACATGAAAGACAAGGTCTAGAATTGTTCTGGTTTATTCAAAAAGCAAGTTGTAGAACCAGGACTTGAACTAAGGTCTTCATGAAACTACAATAGCATTTAATAGTTGATTTTCTCAGCTGTGACCACAGAATAAAATACAGTAGAATATGGCAAAGCTGAGGAAAACACTCGGGGACTTTTTTATTCAAGGGATGTTGGGATCTATATTTTTAAGACTACACACCTAAAACATACATCAATTCTGTAAAATCCAGACCATTGCCATTTTTTCTAAAGCAGATATAGAAATTTTCTTTCTTCCAAACAACTGGAGAGGTTGCATAGGTATAATTTATCATTGTTAAATGCTTTTATAATTAAAATTACTTTATAAGACTGCTATTTTTCTTCACAGGCATTCCTGATGAATAAGATGGGAACCTATATCACTGCAACTTAAAATTGAGAAAATAAAAATACTGCGAGACAAAGTGTTTTCTCCTACTTTCAGGGTAAGTTAGCATTGATATCACTAGGCAGCTCTGTGTGAGGAACACTTGTCTCTTGTGACCTGTGTGACTACACATAATGTTTTATTTATTGACACTGTATTTCTGAGTGCAAGCCTTACACAGGCAAAGCCTTCCTGTTCTTTTTTCCCCCCTTTTACTGAGTTTATTGGTACATTTTAGGTATACAGTACAATTACATTCATTACTGGGATCTTGTACCTTTACATGAACAGGTCTTGGTTATTATTTTTTTCCCCTTGTCCCTGCCCTCCCTTCACCCCCTCTTCCCCTCCCCATTTACAAACATTTCATTTCCATTTTCTTCATTTTGTCATACTTTTTTTTTCTTTTACCTTATTACCCTTCCCCTACCCTTCCCATTTTCCCTACACCTTTGGCCCTTTTCTTCCTATTTCACATGGTCAATTATCTCATTAGGATCTTATGTACTATCATAGCTTTTCAAACCAGAGAAACTATTCAGTATTTACACATGTGTGATTTATTTATTTCACTTAGGAGTATATCCTCAATATGTATCCATTTTCCTATGAATGAGTCTAATTTCTCATTCTTTATGGCTGAGTAGTATTCCATTTATAGAAAAACCACATCCTCTTTATCCAATTTCCAACTGAGGGGCAAATGGGCTGTTTCCAAGTTTTAGCTATTACAAACTGTGCTGCTATAAACATGGGTGTGCATATATCACTGTGGTATGAGTCCTTTAATTCTTTTGGAAAGATACCCAGCAGAGGGATGGCTGGGTCAAATGGAACCTCTAGTCCTAGCTCTTTGAGGTATCTCCATATTGATTTCCATAGTGGTTGCACCAGTATGCACTCCCACCAACAATGGAGAAGGGTTCCTTTCTCCCCACAACCCCACCAACATTTGTTATTGGTTGATTTCTTGATAGCAGCCATTCTTTGTGGGGTGAGGTGAAATCTCATTGTTGTTTTCATCTGCATCTCTTGAATGACCAGTGATATGGAATTTTTTTCATATATTTACTTGCTGCTTTTACTTCTTTGTCTGAGAAATCTCTGTTAATTTCAGATGCCCATTTTTGAATTGGGTCTTTATATTGGGGGAGGGATGATTGTTTTGAGTTCTTTATTTGCTGATGATATGATACTCTACATTGAAGACTCAAAAAACTCTACCAAATGACTTCTAGACTTAATTGACACTTTTAGCAGAGTAGGTGTATACAAGGTGAACACCCCAAAATCAATAGCCTTCTTGTACACAAATAACAGACTCCCTGAGAGAGAAATTAGGGAAACAATTTCTTTCACAATAGCATCAAAAAAAAAAAAATAACAAAAGAAGCAAAAGACCTCCACACTGAAAACTACAGCACTCTGAAAGAAGAGATTGAACAGGATATAAGAAAATGGAAAGATATCCCCTGCTCCTGGGTAGGAAGAATCAACATAGTGAAAATGGCCATACTACCAAAACTGCTATACAGATTCAATGCAATCCCAATTGAAATTCCAACACTATATTTCACAGAACTAGAAAAAAGAATCCAAAAATTTGTTTGGAACCAGAAGAGACCTAGAATAGCAAAAGCCATCCTAGGCAACAGACACGTGGCAGCAGGTATAACAATTCCCAATTTGAAACTATACTACAAAGCCACTGTGATAAAAACACCATGGTACTGGCAAAGAAACAGACCTGAGGATCAGTGGAACAGACAGGAAGACACAAAAACAACTCCGGATGTACTCAGCTACCTCAAGTTTGACAAAGGAGCTGACTGTCCTCACTGGAGGAAAGATAGCCTCTTTAATAAATGGTGTTGGAAAAACTGGATCTCAACCTGCCAAAGATTAAAACTAGACCCTTATCTCTCACCATGCACTAAATTAAAATCCACGTGGATTAAAGATCTAAATATTAAAACAGAAACATTGAACTTGCTGGAAGGTAAGTTAGGCAGAACTCTGGAAGACACTGGCATAGGAAAAGAGTTTATGAACAAATCCTCAGTAGCATGGGAACTAGCAGCAAGAATCAGCATCCGGGATCTCATTTTATTAAAAAGCTTCTGCACTGCAAAAGAAACCATCAAGAGAACTAAGAGACAACCTACAATGTGGGAAAAATTTTTACTAGCTGCTCCTCAGACAAAGGACTATTATCTAAAATACATAAAGCCTTCCTGTTCTAATGCACACTTCGCTGTCTACTTGAACACTGAAGAAATCCTCTCCCAAGAGTTCACCATCAGACCAAACATAGGGAGGCAGCGCTGAAAAGCAAAGCCCAGCAGAGCCCACAGTGCTTCTGGTCTGGTGCCTGCTGGCCAGGAAATACAGTGTGATCAACACACCTCACTTAAAATGTTTCTACAGAGCCACACTTCAAAAACAGGCAGTTACTGTTAACAGCGCAATAAGGATAGATAGATAGATAGATAGATAGATAGATAGATAGATAGATAGATAGATAGACAGATAGATTGATTGATTGATTTGTTTCAAAATATGATAATGGTAAAAATCACTGATACATTTACAATTTTTTAATACCTAAGGATTTAAAATCTGATGTGTATTCTACATTTATGATACTTCTTGAGTTAAAGCAGTCGCCTTTCAAACGTAGACACAAGCTGCTCCTGGCATCTGTGTTGGAGTACACAGGGAGAACACAGGGAGAAGCCAAGCAGGAAGCCAGCAGTAAGACACAGCACGTTAAGAGCAGCGACTGGAAGGCATATGATGCAGCATGCAGGAGGGCATCTCAGCTCACTCAGGTGGGGCTGGAGGAAGTGACACCTCAGCTAAGCTCCTAAGGATGAGCCAAACTAGTCAGAGGAAATGGCAGGGAGCAGGGCAGGGCTATGAAAGAAGCAGGAAGGTCAATCTTCCAGGCAGAGGTGCCTCTAAGGCCTGCAGGTGGGTGACTGCAGTATGCCAAAAAGACGGCAAGAACTTCAGCAGGGCTGGGACAGAGAGGCTTCATGGGCAGAGATCAGGCTGGGAGGATGGAAAGGCTAAAGCTAGATGAGCTATACTAGAGGTGCACAAGGTGGCGTTCTGAATCAAATGCACCTTTCATGACATTTCCTATTCAGATTTCATGATGCTAACTTTTCAGCTCTAACAGCAGAGGAATAAAATTATGCTTAATGAAATGTGATTTGTCATTTATAAGTGATTTTTGGAGGGAACACTATGCATAATACCATATAAATTTTAAATGTTTATATTAAACTTCTGGATGTAGGTGTAACGTGTAGCAGAATGAAGAGTGATTCTACTGGCCATTTTGGAATTACACATTGTTTGCAAAATTACTGTGATTACAAGTGCTGTATTCCAACTTAGGGCTCCAGATCTGTCTTTTGGAATTCTCACAATATGTAATAGCACTGGAAATGCAATAGTTTATAGTAGCAAAAAGCACTACAACACCATCGTGCCATTTATTCAGAGTTTTACTGATTTCAAGTGTGGTGGCTGGTCTTCTTTGTCCAACCAGATGATCAGATTCTGGAAAGTAAGGCAAGTGTTAGATCTGTCTGTCTACTTACTTGAATTTTAATACGTGCCAGGAACTGTGCTGGAGTGCTTGACAGTCTTGAACACATTAAGATGACTTTATTAGAACCAGAAAAGACATTTATGTATTAATATGTATGTCCCTACATATTACACCCTGCCCAAATACATGCTATTAGATAAAGATACTGTGTAGGGATATTACTGAATCCAAACCTCATGAAGGTTCTGCCTGATAACTTGTGTCTACCACGCACACTTCTGTCAATGTGACCTGACTTGGAAACAGGACTCTGCATATGTCACAAAGTTAAGACGCAGGCACACCGGGGGAATCCCTGGTAAGCAGTGGTGTCAGAAGGGGGAAATTAGGACACAAGGAGACGGCAAAGTGAGAGCGCTGAGAGACAGTGGAGACAGAGACAGGAACATCTGCGAGCTACCAGCAGATAAGAAGAGCATCCACAGAGGTTCTCCTCCAGTCCTGCTGACGTGGTTACTGTACACTTCAGCCCCTGAGTCTGAAAGAATATCCTTCTGCTGCTCCAAGCCTCCACGCTGGGGGTACTTTGAATGGCAGCCCCAGAAACCAACGCAGGGGTCATCTCTCATCTCAGCGCCCCGTCTTTCCTCCATAGTCACTGTCTAGTGACCTCCACTCAGCACAGCTGACAAGTCTGCCCTTTTCCCTGTGGGCAGAGCCATGCTGCCCCATTAACCTGCAGTGCTAGTCCTGTGGAAAGTGCCGGTGTGTGCAGACCTCAGCACTTTCTACTGTTAGGACACAGTTTAACTGAGTATTTCATAATTGATGATATGTGACCGTAGGAAAGAAAGCTGCTGCTCCCACGATAAAAAAGTAAGGTGGAAACCATTGATAAACAGAAATGAAGTGTGGGTGAGGCAGTTACAAAAAGGCTGCACGGAACTCATGAAGATCTAAAAAAATGTCCTCATTAAGATTGCTTTGCAAGTATCTTTGAAGTCGCACTTCATTTACTAAAGCTGTACGCAGTGACCCCAGCACAATGATGTAATCACAGCTTGTGTACGAAAGGGCTTGCGGGGCTGCCATCAGGGCCCAAGCACACACGGTGTAAAAGGGCACTTGTGTCAGTTTCATAGTTCTCTGATTCTCCCAAGAGTTCGCATTATCCTTGGAGTCCTAACTCCAGGTGACAGGAAAGAAGAGATTTCTCCTGTAAGTAGCTCTGTAAACTGCTTCTATTCGGGGACTTGCCTGCATGGTCTATCATCAGTGGGGCACACTGAGCTGTACCTGATTCGCTTCCCAATCTGCCCTTCAGGCTCAGTGCTTCATACACAGCAGCCTCTCCCAAAATGTTTTCTTTCTTAAATGACCACAAAGAGGAAACATTATTTTCTGCTTTCCCTTCTTCAAAAAAATCATATCCTAAAAAAAAGTTGTGTTATTATGGGCTCAGACTGAAGGCATAAGAAAGATTTGCAGAGGACTCAATGTTAAGGGCATTTGCTAAGATGAGGTATAATTTACCCACCTATGAATATTCTCATGTTTACTGTATCACTTGTCATAGCACTGATATGCTTTTCACATCATATTTCTGAAAATAGTCACCACGTCCTTAGGGTACATCTTCACAGGACTCCCCTGTAACACCACAATGCTATTTCCCCAAGTTTACCAATTTGTACCCTGATGCAGAAAAGTTGACTTAATTCCTTAAAGGCAGACTGGGAAGCGAATATGCCTCAGATTCGGATTCCAGATGCTGGGTCAGTCCCAGCCCTGTCACAATCAGGTTGTCACAGTAAGCAAGCCTGGCCCAGACCCTCGCACCCTGGTCAGCAGAGGAGGGTCGGGCGGGCCTCTTGTGCCCACTGGCTCCGCGCCCTCATCTTCAGCACCAGAAAAATCAGATTTTCTTCTGAATAAAAAATGTGATGTCTCACCGCTTTTCTTCTAATGTGGGAAACAAAGAACAGCACACCTAGGTACTTGTAAACAATGACAGAAATGACAAGGAGCAGTCGACTTAGTGAATATGGAATGAGAAGGGAAAAAAATGCTCCCAAGAAGAAAGGTGAATTTCGCATCAGCACAGAAGTGTCAACTCTTTTTGGGAAACAATGCCAAGAAATATTTGATGTCCACAGGATCTATAAGAATGAAAGGAACACCAGTGCTAAGTTGGAAGGTCTGTGGAGTACGCAGCTGAAAAAGTGAAAGCCTTAGTCAACCCTTGATATTGCAGAATCTGAAGAGAACATGGCATTATCTAATTGCACCAAAACAACTTCTGTATGAACTCTACATTTTAATGATCTAAATACATTTATAATTTTTACTCCTTCAACTACAGATAACCAGTATCAGGTTCTTTTCAAAATGCTACACAAATATTCCTTATTTTTATTCTTTATTTACATAACTTCATAGGAACTATTGACAAGAAACCTTAGGACACCGTGTGGTTAATACAAAGGACACAGTCTTTCAGATGGCCTGAGAAGACAGACACTTGAGCAGTCAGTCTACTAAGCAGCTACAGGAGTTACACCTTCCCCTTAGACACTTTCATCACAGGACACAGCTGTGAAACAACCCTGGCTTCAAACAGAAAGGTTGTAATACAGTGCCTCCTCGCTACACTGGGGCTGCAGAGGTTCCGGTGTGAACCAGAGTGAGCACAGAGGGCTCCGCTAAGCCCCCGGGCTGACTGGGTTTTGTGGGTGAGCACCTTTTGTGAGTATTTGTGTACAATACATGTATAGACACTGGCTTGTATTTTAGCAGTGGGGTAGTGGCATTCTCTTTTCCCCAAAATACTAAAATGCAGAAATGTGAAAACTCAGAGCAGCAATGTCAAACCTTACACAGCCTGCTTGGCAGCCATGGTGAAGGATCAAGGACTTCCTCTGCTCTTCTCATTCTGCGTTTCACCTCGGTAAGTATCAAGATAAATGACCTCCCTTAAGAAAATTCTACTATTAGCTCACAAACTACGTGTATATTTTAACAATATTGTGTGTGGGAAAGAGGTGTCGGAGGGGAGAAGCCTGCAAAACCAGAAGAAGTCAAACATTATGTGGCCTCCGCAAGGTTCTATCCCTGCGTGATTTTTCAGTTACATATGCATCCCGCTAGGAGTCAGGGGAGATGAATACACGTGTGTGAGTGTGTGTGTGTGTGTGTGTGTGTGTGCGCACGCGTGTGCGTGTGTGTCTGTGTGTCTGTGTTTATGTATCTCTATGCACTTCTTTAGACAGAATTAGTGAGCGTACCTGCTACAACGCTGGCGAGCTGCTGGGTTCTGGTGATGGGGCATGCACGCCGAGCCAGAACGATGGCGGAGGCAATTTTCCGAGCATGCTTCTCCTCCCCGTACCCTCTCAGGATGGACGCCAGCGCCTGCTGATCCAAGGCGTTCACGGCCTCAGCCGCGGTGGGCACGTCAGGGCATCTGCACACAAGGACAGCCGCTTAGTTCCCTGCCGTCAGCTTCCACTGGCAAGAGGTGAGAGAGACTTCAGATCCCGAGGCAGAGTCAGGCATGCACAAGAGCCTGGGAGACCGCTGAGGCTTCCGGGTGAGGGGCTGAGACCTACACAAATGAGGGCAATTTTCTCCTTCAAACACTCAGCACTATGGCAAGGGCAAGGGTTTGGAACCTTTACCAAGGTGGAGGAAGCAGGAAGTTAGAATGTTTTACTACCTTTAATTCATGGAGAGGTTATTAGCGCTTCTGTAGATTTCCTTCAAGCTAAAACAATGGACTTTATGTGGATTTAAATTATTCAAAATTAAATTACTGCTTGATTTTTGTTGTTGTTGTTGTTTTGTTTTAATATGGAAGATACAAGACTCGCCAATGTTATCTGAACAAATCTAGGCCTCAGGAACTTAAGTGAATCTACAACAGTAAAGTAACTACTTGTGGGGTAGCTGAAGACGGAAAGTCTATATGAGAAAATATTGGTGAGTTTGCACTCGCAAAACTCAGAATAATCCTAATGGCAACAGTGTATCTTATATCAAATTTAGCAATACGAGCTCAATCACCCATGGCAAAGGTCACCACGGATTAAACTGAAAATAAACATATGATACTGAACAAGTCTGAATATAAACTCAGATGGAACACGAAAAGAAATCCCAAGCTCTGGCGGTGTGGAATGAATTATAGTAGCAGAGAAGAGCATTCTCTCTATCACACCACTCCAGTGTACTTCAGAGAAAGGGGCCCAGGGATTCTAACTGGTGAGCCAACCATGACCTCACTCAGTAGACAGTCTCGCTTGCAGAACAACTGCTATGTTTATACTGATACACTGGGTTGGTTATTGGTACCAATCAATGCTATGACTTGGAAGTAACAAAGATGTGGCAACTTCAAGACCTAAGGATCACACCAGAGCGGGTCTGCCCAGCACAACCCAAACTCTTCTTGAAAACAGGAAACTCTACCTCATTAATATGCTAGCCTCTTCCATGAAAAATCTCTCCTTCCCTATCTCTCTCCTTCCTATTTCTCTGTGCAATCTTACTTTCGAGATCACCAGTCAGTGTCTCTGTAAAGTAATCCTGATTTCCATCTTAGTGTGCTTTGCTTCTTCAGCCTTTATGATGAGAATCTGTCTTTTACAGAGTTTGACTGATCTAGGTTAGGATGCTCGCCCTGCTCATTTTGGGAAAGCTTTTAAACCATTGGAACCTTTGATTTTTAACATACTGAAAACAGCAGTGCTTACCCCACTGAACTGTTGGGAGAAGTGGCTCTGTAAACCACTGTAAACACACATAGTGTGGTGTCTGACACAAATGAGATGTCCAATGAATTCCAGTGCCCTCATATATTTCCTGGGGATCATGCGAGGCTTCAACGACAAAACTTCTGGTAGAACTCATGTATCTGTGAATTCGGCTGTCCAGTCACCGGGCACTGGAATGAACCTTGCCAACGATGACAGATTTAGACCCCAGCACAGCCAAAGCAACTGTAAGATACTATGGATGTACTCAGCAGTTTTTCATCATAACTTTCTAATATTAAGAAAATTAAAACAACATTTGGATCAAGTGAAAGGCAGACATAATTGTACTCTCATCTTTATATTAATACTAGTAATATCATTATTATTATTATTGAAGAGTAGTTAGAAGTTTTCACAGTGCTATGGGGCCAAAACACATCAGTCTTGACGGGTGGCAGTGGCCAGGTTGCTTTGGAATAGAAACTCATACGGGGAGGAAGCCAAACCCAGACGTGGAGCCCAGCCCCACAGGTTAGGAGGCTGAGATGTGAGAGGCTTCCGCTGATATCACTACACTCACGAGGAGAAACATACACTGACAAAGGCCCAGTTACCATGCTCCAGGGAAGGGTGGGACTTCCACAGGAGCAAACTGGCAAGTCCTCAGACCTGTGAATGCTTTTCTGCTTGAGACGCCTTACTGCAAACTAAAATCCTTGCTGAAATCAAGATCAGAAAGGAATAAACGTCTTTGAAGATGCCAGTGTTGAATGGCGGTGGGCTAGGGCAGCCTGGACATCCATCTGCATCCGGGCATCTGTTCCCCACGAACAGACAGGCCAAAGCTCTCACTGTGGACTCTCTTTGCTGACATTGGCTTAGCATTGTGCATATTTACATTTCTGATTTCCCTCTTCTATGAATTCAAGGGAGTCAACTGTTCTTTTTGAATGCCACACGTTTTCTTCAGCTCTGTTAACATCTCTGATTAGGCTGCTCTGCAAGCTGTCAACTGGGAAGCCATTCATCCTGCTAAGGCCAATTGGCTAAACTCTAACATCATCCATTAGATACTAACTGACCAACGGAGAGGTGAATGCTCAGGGACATTTTTTTTTTTTTTTTTTTTTTTT
>NW_022900928.1:4471770-4480563 GCF_012274545.1 Fukomys damarensis
CAATCCTCCTGTGGCCTTCTGGCCTCGCACTTTTGCACTGTGTCACGCTCCTCTCCTGTCATCACTTCACGGCTTTAGAGCTGCCCACAGGAGGTCTGCCTCCTCCGATGGGGTCCTTTGGGCCTCGAAAGGGTGCCAGTGGGTGTGATCTCGAGGAATCGCTGCTCTCGGCAAGGTTTCTCCCCACTTAGGTGCTGACTGCATTCCTCTCTGTAGCCCTTCGAAGCCCAGAATTGATTTTTTTTTTCTTTTTTTTGTATCTGGAATCAAACTCAGGACTCTGTACTTGTGAGGCAGGCAACGATACCACTGAGCTAAATCCCTGGCCTTGCTCAGGGAAATCTTATGTTCAGGTTCCTGGAGGGCAACGTCAGGGTCCTGAGTCACAGACTATCATCTGCTGAGAAGCCCACAGGAACAACGGTTCCACAGAAGCAATTGTTCGCTGAGCCTCAGCTTCAGCAGGCAGCCTCCTTAGCAAGGCAGAACAGCAGACATTTCCTTGACATTTTATTATTTCTGTACAACCACCTCAATCTCCAAACATGAGGATATTTTTGACCTTTACTATTAGTCACCGGGTTTTAAAGGGTTTGTATTGTTTTCTTTTCTTTTTTGTTTTCTTTTATGATGACATTCTTCATTCTGCGAAGGCCAGCAGTATGTGCAGAAAAAAGGAGAAGACTCAGAAACAGCAGGGATCTAACAGACACAGGTCACACCCAGCTCACCTGTCCTCCCTGAATGCTGGTGAGCAACAAACACTGACCTTTCCCCAGGGGGGAGGGATGAGGAGAAGGTATGGAAGATACCCTAGACCAGCGGGGTGAACCTACGGCACGCAAGCCATGGCAAGCTGCTTGTGTCATAGGAATCTCTGAAAGGTTCGCCATCGCTGTCCCAAGGTATGTGGTACTGTGTTTGCTGTAGTACCAGAAATTGGAATTTCTCTACAGAAGGCTCAAGCAAACTGACTGCAAGATACAGGACATGACACACAATGGTTGGCCTCTAGCATCTTGCCTTCTGTGCGAGATTTTAAAAGAATATGGAGTAAATACAGGTCCTTTTGCTCCTCCCAAGTGGTGAGTCAGGCATGCATAAAAATGAACTCAGTGCTGCAGTGTCCTGGTGTTTATCTGCACGCCAGTACTCTGGAAGCTCACCTTGCACAATTGGAAAAGCTGACCAGGAGGGAAGTCACCCTTTGCACTATTCTGTGGAAAGACAGTAGCCGTTTGTCCTTAGCAAAATGTTTGAGTACAAATAAAACTGATTGATTGCATATGGGGAGTGTTAGGTGTGGGTGTGTGATGGGAATTCTGCAGTCTTAAAAGGAAATTAAATTCAGAGCATTTCTGAGAAATTGATTTTTGTGAGGAGAAATGGCCTATCGATACTCACCTGCCACCATCCATCCTCATGTCCAAGGGACCGTCCTTCTGCAGGGAAAAACCTCTTTCAGGAGTGTCAAGTTGCATGGAGGAGCACCCGAGATCCAACAGAACTCCATCTAAAGTCCCAGGTTGCACCCCAGCCTCCAGGAGTAAGGCTTCCACCTGGCTGAACTGGCCAAGCAGAGCTCGGATCTGTTTCCTGGGAACAAATCGAGGAGGAGATGAGAAAACACTGCTGTTACACTAGAGTCTTTCTAGGCATGGGGGAGCGTGTCCTGCTCCTGGATGACTTCACTAACGTGTACTGCCTGGGTGCCAACTGCACACGGAGCTCTGTGCACATTGAAACAACACATCTGTGGGTGCAAACACCTCAGTGGGTGCAACGCCAGTTTATTCTCACTGCAAAACATAATGCGCTGTACACCACTGCGAAGGTATGTGATACATCCATACGTCAGAGCAATTCCTTTGTAGCACCAGGTTTTCCAATTTCTCTCTACAAAATTCCTAAATCTATGATTAAAGAGTTCCTATGTGGTATGCATAGGAAAAAGCACATGCCATTCTGTTAAAAGAATTACTTTAATGAGCAGGTCAAATTAAATGTAATAAAACACATCCTATCAAGAAAGTGTGGTATATATACACTCTGGAATACCATTCAGCCATAAAACGAGTGAACGCATGTCAATGGAGACAACATGGATGGAACTGGGACCCTTCTTGTTGGGGAAGACCATCCCCCATGACCTTACAACCTCACTTGTGAGATCTGAAGTCCACCTCGGAGAAGCTGAGAGGGGAGTGGCGGTGGCCCAGTCCTGCCGAGCTGCAGCTTGGCGCAGTGGATCACAGTTAGCTAGGAGCAGGCAGAGCTGCTGTACACAGCAAGTGACCACAGATAATAACAGTGCACTCACTGTATCCCGCAAAAGGCCAGGAGAAAGGCATTTGAAAGTTTTCACCATAAACAAGTGATAAATGTGTGAGGAGACAGACGTTTGGCCTGATTTACATATCGTGCCATGTATACATGTACGGAAACATACTCCTCCAGTAACATGTACAATTCTTCTGCTGTTAGGTACCAGTTAAATAAATTTAATTAAAAAAGCAGAGATCATAGAAAAATGGCATGTCAAATATGTCCAGTGCAACTGTTTTAGCATCTGTGTGCCTTCTTCTGACTGAGGACAGGGTTGCTGTGCAGCTGTGTGCTGAGGGAGGAAACTCGGCCAAAACGACTCTTGCAGAAGTGATGTTCAGCTCTCGGCAGGAACTGCGAAGGGAAGCGAGCACTGAGAACGCACAGGCAGGCAGGCTCGAGGATGCCCTTCTAGCCATGCTAATTCCCCTTCCCATTTACTGAAAAGTGAGCGGCTGCCTTTGGGGCTCTTTGGAAGCCTTGGGACAACTGGCATTCACGTCGGAAGGGGAATGAGAGAGGAAACCGGGTAACACTCTCCACGTCTCATTCCTTGCTCTGCAGGTGGGTGGGCTTGGGTTTCTCCAGTGCCGGAGGACTCACTTTCAGGGCATTTCCCTATGTGTTAGGCCACGTGAGGGAACTTTCATCTCACTGATAAATTTTTTCTCAAATTCTTACGGAGAAAGTGATTTTCAGACTTATTCTCTGAATCCTTCCTGAATATTGGCTGTGTCAGGGACCGTGCTCCCCGGAGGACTTATGAAGGGAACACAAAGATTAATGAAATACGGCTTTCTGAGCTTGATCTAAGAAGAGAACTATACATAAGTTAATACTCTGGAAACAGCCTGATGGGAGGTGCAATGACAGACAAGTGAACAATTTGCTCTGTTTGTTTCTGGAAAATATGAGCGCTAATACTAGCATGGGGAACTAGAAATAGTAAAATAGTAAAATCTTGAGTTTGGAAGGCAATGAAAAATCATTTACACGGTAACTCAACTGACATCTGAATCTTCTCCTGATCCAACATCACGACCACGCGTGGGTCTAGAGGGAAACACTGTGGAGTCACTTCCTTTTCACCTCTTTGGGTTGGAAGGGTTCCCATCCTCAACCTGCAGGGATGGCCAACACTGGACAGGAGGGACTGCTCCGGGGTCTAACCCTCATGCCCTCACCACAGGGGAAAGGACACAGTGGGTACTCAGGGAGAGTGGGAGCAGGTCTCTAGCAGAAGCAAGCCAATGAGAGCCTTCTGGGTGTCCCAGGAGGATGTGATCTGCTTGCTTGCCCAGTGCAGAGGGGCAGCAGGGCACTGAAACCACACATCAGTGACGTGCAGAAAGAGCACTGGGGTCCTTTGAAAAGAAGGTCATCTGACTAGTGAATCTTTTCTGCATGACCACAGTGGGGAGCGGAGCATGCTATTCACTCATCTGGGAAAGAACTGCCTTGTATACTGTTCTGCTCTTCTGGAGGATCCTATGATGTATGTCGGCTACTAATCAATGTAAGAGTGAAATAAAATGATGGTTATGGTCCTTGAACTCCATTTGAGGACATCGCTGTCTTCTGCAGGTACAAGAAACAAATACTATTTGGCCTTACTTTGAGGTCTCACATCACAGTCACCCAGCACGCATTTGAACACTCTCGGGGAATGCCAACGGTGAAGTGTGTGCTTAATGTTAAGTCAATCCCTGGAACTGCACAAAACCAAGTCAAAACAGAGCAGAAAACAAAGAAGAAAGACTGCTGTCTGCTGGCCACTTCTCTGGTTGAGGGGTTCACCTCACATAACATGTGTTCCTAGTACTGCTTCCTCTAAGATGAGTGCAAACCCACCCCCGCAGCAGCCCTGAGCTCTCCTGTGTCTGCCAGTTGCTCTCTTCCAGGGAACCTGAAGTTTCTGGCACACACTGTGGAAGACTGGCGGGGAGCATCCCATTATCTAATCCAGCACTGTCTCCTGTGAAGGCTCTGTAACTGCAGCTAACACCTGCAACTAGTGGGCTCTGCATAAAGGACCATGCCATCGAGAACACAGGCAGGCCTTACCCCTTCAACTGAGAGATCATAAGAGCAAACAGTGGATTTTGTCAGAGGAAGAAGAAATTTGCCTCAAGGCCTAATATCAGCCTCTACCAGAGAGTTCCAGCCCTACAGACCTCTCACCTGCCCCAGCCAAAGGTCACAGGGGGAAGTTTCTAGAGACAAATTCCTTTACAAGCTACAATACAGGGCTGGGGAGATAGCATCATGGTGTAATGCAAGGGTAGCACATGTCCAGCACATGGAAGGCCACAGGTTCAATCCCCAGTACTGCCAAGAAAAAAAAAATTTTTTAAAGGGCCCGGGATGTAGCTCAGTGACACAGTGCATGCCTGGCAAGAGCAAGGTCCTGAGTTCAATCCATAGCACACACAAAAAAAAAAGAAAAAGAAAGAAAGAAAGATAGGAAACAAGTTAGAATATAGACACACAGTATATGTACCACACACACATTCATTCTCCAGCATGCCGTACACACATTTGCCCCCATATCTGTGCCCTACCAGTCCTGCTTCCCTGGAGAATCCTGAGAACCCCAGCTGGAGGCAGACTTCTGATGAGCTAAGCTAAGATCCCCGCACACAGCATTCACGGGGTCCCTGTAAGGTTCTCAGAGGCCTGGCCAGTGAGGGACCAAAGATCTTTCTCAGGAATCTGGAGAGAGGAGAGTCCTCTTTCTTCCACGGAGCTGGAGGGGGGTGGGGGGCGGCCCTGATCTTTGCTAGGGTGGCTACAGGACATGGCCGACACCTCAGAATGGAAAGGTTAATCAGGACATTGGCTCCACCTTCACAGGAAACCCAACTTGCCCCCAAATTACTTTTGGTATTGATACCATTTTGAGCTGAGTGAAAACATCCCTGCCGTGGCCATTAGGCCCAAGGCTTCTTTCCGTAAACCATACATTTCTTGTTTTTTCAGCCAATCTCCATATTACCGTACTGTTTTGCTCTTGTCCAGTTTGCCTCTGTTCCTATGTCCAAATTCTATAACGATTGAAGCAGAATAAATTCTTGCCTCCTGCACTGTAGTTATCACATCACCATAGCTCAAGATCCAAAGAACGTCAGAGTCCCTTGCATGCTGCTAACTTTGGCTGCGCCTAATACTCTAGTCTTTCCACGTGCTCTCCAGGCCTGGCTGTTCCCTACCAGAATTCTGTGCGCAGGCCATTCCATTTGCCTCTTCTGATGCAAGCACAATCTCCACCCTGTCCATGTGCTGTAGCCCTTTGGGACTCCCCTATTGTCGTCACTGCAGAGATCTTAGCCCTGAAGCAAACACCTCCCACCCATCACTGTTGGCCCCGCAATCCCACAGGCACTACAGCTATCACTCTGCTTGCGACTAATATACTCGTAAAGTAAATGTACAATTCTGTAAGGGGTGTCAGCATTCTTGAGTGTCCAAAAGATTAGCTGTTTAATATACAGTATTTCTACGGCTTAGTGTTTGATGATGAGTATATAATGAACATATAACCCTTGCGGTAAAAAACTCATCATCATGATGTACAAGCAGGAAGAGATCCTAAAAACAGCGCAGGTGTGTTGACACAGGCCTGTAATCCTAGTGACCCGGGAGGCTGAGGCAGGAGGATCACCAGTTTGATGCCAGCCCGGGGAACCGGAGACCTTCAAAAAATATTGTTAAAAAGTGAGAGGCTTGAGGAATGTACCGCAGAGCAAGCAAACACTGGGTTCCATTTATACTACTGGAAGGCTGGGGAAGGGATCATGATTTAAGGACTTAAGGCAGAGTTTTCTGAGGCTCTGGCAGCTCTGTTTCTAGAATTGAATTTTTTTCTCAGAAGAAGGAAATACCCATGAAATTTGCTATGCGGACTTCAGAACGTGGGGCCCCCTCACACACATTCAACTATGCTGAGGTTAATTTTCCTGGATAACAAATTCCATGCCTACTTTTCCTTTTTGTCTTCCTTCTTCCCTCCTTCCTTTCAACCATTTTTTTCCTACTGTTTCTTTTTCTCCTTTCCTGTTTCCTTTCCTTCTCTCTTTTAAGTTTTATTTTCAATAATTTTGCAAAAACATTTTACAGATATTATAAGACAAGGAAAAGAAAAGTATGAGTTGGATGGGGACACAATGTTTACAAAAGTAGCGATTCCCCCGGACAGTGAGATGAAACGACAAAGGCACCACCTGTCCCAGCTTTTATCCTGATCATCTGCAGTCAGCTTGTGCCCTCCAGGGCAGAAGCTCCGGGTAAATGAGCGTGGTTTCTACACCCAGCCCCAAGAACAGCCGAGGGACTCCGGAGTGGATGCCAACGGTGCCTTGGTGTGGCAGCCGTTTCCGTCGCTCCATTGGGCCTCGGTCAGGCAGGGAAGTGAACTGTGATGAACATGGTGAAGGCAGCTGCATCTCAAGTGCTTCTCCACGGAGGGCCCAGTCCCGAAAGACAACCCTAACAAGCATTACGGAAGTGGCCCACATGCCACAGGTCAGAGCGAGCCAAGAGCTTCAGTTACGACTCCATCTCTGTATGGAAAGGGCTGTAACGACGCGCAGCATGGCAAGGCCCTCATGAATGGGACCTCTCCGTGCTTGAGTCTGCTTCTTTCCTTGGATACAATTTTGTCGCTGTGCTGCCAGTGAAGAGTGGGGAGTGATGGCCAGGATCATTGCGGCCCTCCGTGGCAGGCCGTACCTGCACTCGGAATTTTCTCCAGGCTCCCTTAGTCATCACTGCACCATGCAGTTATGTCTGAATTCTGAAATGTCCCCAAAGTTTCGTGTTCCAAGGTGGGGCTTTCAGAAGTGACAAAACCACAGGGGCTACGCTCGTCTGTGAGTCAGTGCAGCGATGAGCCGCTGCCCAGGTGCTGTCGGGAGAAGCAAGGTCCCTGGGCGGGGCTCTGCTCGCCCTCCCTAGGCCATCTCACCTCCAAATTCTTCACCTCACACGTTCCCACTGCACCTGGCCTCTGCAGAGCAGGAAATGCTGACACTCACAAGCCAACATATACATTTACAATGTGACGTAGGTACGTATTTTCAAGACCAAAATAATAATATTATTTCAGAAAGATATTCAAAATACATTTTTGAATAAGACAAATCACAGTAGACGCAGTAAATTATATATTGGGGATGTCATGGTGAGACAAAAGAGTCACAATATTCCTTCCAATGCTCTTAGCCTTTAGCGTCCAGTGTGTGTTGGTTTTTAATTCTCAGAGCGCCATTTCCAGGTTTTCCTCTGGCTGTCTTTTAAGATTTTCTCTTTATAGTGGTTTATGGAGGTTCAGTCTGGTTTTTTGACTATTTGACTTATTTTCACTTGTTTGGAGCGCATTAACAGCTTCTTGAGTCTTGCAGTTTATAGGTCTCACCTAATTTGGAGAACACTTTTGGCCATTATTTTCTCAAATATTTCTTCTTCTTCCTCTCTTTGCTCCTTCTCTGGGTTGGTCCACTCTAGGAATGGGAGACAATGCAGCCCTTCCCCGACGGCACTGGCGCTTTCTCCCTGCTCCCCGTGCTCCGTGCTGCACAGAGGGATCTGCTGTGTTTCCGAGATCGGCGACACTCTATAGTATCACATCTGCCATATGTCCCAGGTATTACGTTTGCCATCTCCACAAGTGTCATTGCGTCATTTTTAAAAAGCTTTCATTTGTCTGAATTATGTTAGTTGAGTAAAGTTGTTAACAGAAAAAGTTCTTCCTCTCATTCCTCTTTTTACTCATATTTTCTTTTACTACTCTTGACTTTGGAAATACACCCGAGCATATTTATAAAGTATTTTCTTGCACTGCTATATCAACTCCATCCTCTCTGTACTTTCTGGATGTAGATATCTGACTGATATTTTCCCTACTTTTTATACGCCTAGTAATTAATTGATTGGCTCATAGATATTCTGAATTCTGTGTCACCTCATGGTAGACTCTGTATTTCTTTTAAAAGCACTGGGCTTTATTCTCAAAAGCAGTGAAGTTTCTTGTGGATCATTTTGGTCTTTTGAAGAATGTTTAAAAATTACCTTTAATTCTTAAACCACATGACTCCCCCATTTATTATTTCTTCATGGCAAAAACATTCAAATTCATTTCTCTAGGCTACTGCATACACTGTATGTTATCATCATCAGCCGTTACCTCACGGTTCCTCAGCCCATCAGAACCCCATGGCTACAACTAACAACACAGTTTCAAAATGTGAGCCAACACTGATGAGACTAAAGCACAGAGAAGTACAAGACTGCAGGTATTAAAATCTTTCTCACATGTAAAATACACATGGAGATGACATGAAACACACATCAACAAGTTTGACATAACAGGCATATAAAAAACACATCAAAACTATGAAACATTTCAGTCACTTAATTTCAAAGGTCTGATATCAAAATAGTGTATTTTCTTTTTTTTTTTTTTTTTTGTTT
>NW_022900928.1:4480896-4497295 GCF_012274545.1 Fukomys damarensis
TTTTTTTTTTTTTTTTTTTGGTACTGGGGATTGAACTTGGGTCCTTGCGCTTGTGAGGCAGGCCACCGAACCGCTGAGCTAAATCCCCAGCCCCAAAATAGTGTATTTTCTAACTCCAGTAGAATTTAACTGGAAAATGATATCAAAAAAATAACTAAAAGTACAAAAATGCTTGAAAATGAAGTAATATGCTTCTATATCCATGAGTAAACAAACCACAAAATGGAAATTAGAGAATATTTCATCTGGAAGACAACATATTAGAACTTGTGATATACTACTAACACCTTGCTGAGAAATTCTCACATATTTAAATGTATAAACAGAGATAACTAGCTTCCCAAGCACTTTTATTTGCAAACAATTTGGTTCACACACAGAAGCTTTGGAAAAAATTTGGTTTTGTTTGCAAATTCTGCATGAGGTGACAAACACAACTGCAGCCACCTTTCCCACACAAACATAAACATGGCCATCTTTTCCAAAATTGTAGAACAAATTAAGTTTATGAACCACGGTACCACCATGCTTGAAAAGAAAGATGACAATGATCAATATATTTTTTATACATTTAAACAGCAGCAAATAAAACAGCTAAGAAAGAAAAAATTATATACATATATGTATATATGAGCAATCAAATTATAAAAATAGAAAAGTAATATACAACAAAAAGAAACAAAAACACTGTAAGAATTTGTTCTTTGAAAATACTGAGAAAACTGATTTAAGAACTTATAAGAATAATTAAGAAGAAAAGAGGGAGTGTATAATTTCCAAATTGAAGGATGGAAAAAAAATTCAGATCCTACAAGAAATTAAAACATGGGCCCAGCACACCAGAGGAGACCAGCAGCAGCTTGCAACTCCCTGGAAGGGCTGCCCCTTCGGTCCAGAGTACCAGAAGAGCCCAGCTGTGCAGGCGCCAAGACAGTACTGTTCTGTCCCCTGACCTCAACACCCATGAACAAGAGAAAGAAGGCCTCTCTGAGGCTCCTAGAAGAAATTTGAAGCCCACTGGAAAAATGAAGAAAATCTGTGATAGAAGCACTCACCACCATATGGTCAAGTCAGATGAACCAGCACCTCACATCAGAACCTGGTCTAATTTCAGGGAGACAGCTGGAACCTACAGTAGAACCCTGTAGGTGGTGCGAGTTTGACCCAGCAGGAAGTCAGAGATCCCAACTTGGGCCTTGCAGCCAAAAATCATCCTGAACCTCAGGGGACAGCTGCTGGCTTGCTGAGACTAATTAACTTAGATCTGCACACTCCTGCCTATGCTGTCTATTGTGTTAACAGAGGCATACCCTGAAGGAGGCCCTCTATTTCTATTTGAATTTTTATTTTCAAAGGAGTATTTTTCTCTCATCTTTAAGCATTTTAAAAATTTTCTTTTTCTTTTCTTAAATTTTTTTTGTTTTTCAATCTTTTCTTATCTTCTGTTCTCTCTCTGTCTCTCTCTTACTCTCTCCAATCTTGATCTTCATTACTCTTCATTTTTATTCCTATCCTAATTCAAATTTATTTTTGTTCTTTTCCTTTTCTTCACTTTTTCCTTCTCTTAATTGCCATTAGTTTAAAAGAAAGTGATTACAGTCTCTAGCCTCACTACTGCTGTTAGTTTGTTCTGTTTTTGGGTATATTTTGTTCTGTCTTCTCCTCTTCTCTTCAACAGCTTCCTAGAGTTTGTGTGATCTTCCTGTGTCCTCTGACCTCACTTCTAACCTTTCTCTATCTTACCTATCCCTCCCTTCCCAACTCCTTCTAAATCCCCATCCTGAAGGATAAAGTTGCTATATTGAAGAGTTTATTCATTATAAACATATTTTGAGCTGGTCCTCAATTTTGATTTAATTCCCACAGTTAAAGGTGATAGATTAATAACTAACACAAATTGTCATTTTCTAAAGGCTGGGGTTTTAGCTCAGTAGTGCTGCCACCTACTTTGCAAATGCAACTGCCTCAATCCACAGTACCAAAAAGAAAAAAATGTCATTTTCTAAGCTGTGCTTGATGCTATTTTGTTGCTGATTGTGTCACTTGGGTTAAAGTATTGTGATTGACCTAATCATTTGCTCTCCCTGGTATAATGAAAATGAGATTGCCTCAGAGTCGTTAGAGACTCAAAACCTAAAGACCAGCTATATCTGGAAGATTGAAGTATTAACCCAGGAATTAAACCAAGGACAGAATCAACAACAAAAATAGAAATGAGAAGACATTTAAACAAGACACAAACACAGACTTCCACCCCACCAAAGGTAAACTCTGGGGGAAATGAGGAGGAAAAGTCTGACAGACAACCATCTGGACACCCTGAACTGATAGCACAGGAAGGAAAAAAAAAAAAAGATAAATGAGGCTCTAGAAAAATTCAAAACAGAAATAATTTCCCAGATAACCACAGAGATGGTGAAAAGAATGAAAGACATGATTAGAGACACTAGAACAAAAGCAGATAAAAATAGATGAGCTCAGGACCATGATGGAAGACATGAATTCCCAGCATAGGAAAGAAATAGAAACCTTGAATGCCCAACATAGGAAAGAAATGGAATCCTTTAAAGAGATTTAAACAGATATCCAGGAGACTAAAAACTATAGAAAGCATGCACAGCAGAATGAGTGAGTGTGAAAATAGAATTTCAGATATAGAAGATAGCATTGCAGTCAGTAACCATGAAAAGAGAGATCTCTTAAAAACATGGGATCATGAAAAATCAATCCAACAACTCTTAGATGCAAAAAAGAATAGGAAACTGTAAAGTAGCAGCAAAAAGTACAAAGGACATTTAAAAAAAAAAAACTCTTCACAGAATTAATAACAGAAAACTTCCCAAACAGAGAGGAAGAATTTAAAACACAGGTAAGTGGAAGCATATAGGACTCCAAATACCCATGATCAAAAATATCTACACCTAGACATATAATAATCAAGATCTCTGAAAGCTAACAGAATAAAATACTATAAGCAGAGAAAAGAAACAAATTACATACAAAGGAAAGCCCATCATAATCACAGCAGACTTTTCAACACAAACCCTCAAGGCAAGGAAAGTCTGGAGTGAGGTATTTCAACTTCTAAAAGAAAACAATCTCCAAACTAGACTGATGTATCATATAAAATTATCTTTCAAAATTGGTGGGAAAATAAGATACTTCCACAACAAAGAACACCTGAAAAATTTCATGAGCACAAAATTGGCACTCCAAACACTTCTAAACAATATCCTAGAAAAAGAAAATGAGGGCCACAACTCCATAAGAGCCAACAGAGCAAATATACCAGGCAAGTCAAGAAACTAAAGGGAGAGAGGGAAAAATAAAAATAAAAGGACCAACAATAGAAAATAACATGACAATGAAAAGCCAATACTAACAGTTATAACCATCAATGTTAAAGGCCTCAATTCACAAATCAAAAGAAACAGGCTTGCAGAATGGATTAAGAAGCAAAATCCAACAATATGCAGTATACCAGAAACCCACTTTCTGCCTGCCTCACAAGTACAAGGATCAAAGTCTGATCCCCAGTACCCACCCCCAAACAAGAAACCCACTTAATCCACAAAGAAATTCACAGACTGAGAGTAAAAGGATGGAAAACAGTTGTCCATGTGACTGGAGCCCAGAGAAAAGCAGAGGTTAGCTATCTTATTTGTAGACAGACTAGATTTCAAATCAAAACTAATAAAGAGAGACAAAGAAGGCCACTACATCCTCGTAAAGGGAACAATACAACAGGAAGACATGACAATTATAAATATATATGCACCAAATATTAATGCCCCCAACTATACAAAACAAATATTAATGGGTATAAAAAAATGAAATAAGCACTAATATAATTGTAGTGGGGGACCTCAATACTCCACTGACACAACAGACATATCATCTAGACAAAAAAATCAACAACAAAATAACAGAACTGAAGCAAGTCTTACAACAAAGAGACTTAGTAGATATTTGAAGAGTGTTCCACCCCACAAAATCAGAATATACATTCTTTCACCTGCACGTGGGTCGTTCTCCAAAACAGACCATTGGCAAGCTCATAGAACATGATTAAGTAAATGCAAAGGAACTGAAATTATCCCCTGTATATTATCATTCCATAGTGCAATTAAACTGGAGAACAATAGCCTCAGAAACTGCAGGAACTTCACAAACACATAGACATTAAATAACACCCTGCTGACCACTGGGTCACAGAGGAAATTAAAAAAGAAATTAGACAGTTTTTACAATGAAATGATAATGCCAATACAACATTCATGAATTTATGGGACACAATGAAAGCAGTTTTATGAGGGAAATTCATAGCAGTAAATGCCCATACTAGGAAAACAGAGTGAGATCAAATAAACAACCTAATGCTTAACTGTAAACTTGTAGAAAAGAAGAGCAAGACAAACTGAAAGCTTGTACAAGGGAGGAAATTAAAAAGATTGGAGCAGAAATTAATGCAATGGAGACTAAGACAACTATATAAAAAATCAATGAATCAAAGAGTTGGTTTTTCAAAAGAATAAATAAAATCAATAAACCCTTTGCCAACCTTATCAAATAAAGGAAAGAAAAGGCTCAAATTTATGCAATAAGAATGAAAAAGATGAAGTCACAACAGATCCACCAGAAATCCAGAGGATCATCAATATCTACTTCAAAAACCTGTACTCTAATAAAATGAAAATACAGAAGAAATGAATAGATTCCTAGATACACATGAACTTCCAAAGTTGAACGAAGAAGATATAAAAAAGTTTAAACACCCCAATTACGATCAGCGAAACTGAAAATGTAATTAAAACATTATCAACAAAGAAAAGCCCAGGTCCTGCCTGATGGATTCACTACTGAAATTTACAAGACATTTAGAGAAGAACTATGGCCACTACTCTTTAAACTCTTCAATGAAATGGATAGGGAAGCAAAACTTCCAAATTCACTCCTGGAAGCAAATGTTACTTTGATTCCAAAACCAGGGGATGACCCAACCAAAAAGAGAACTACAGGCCAATCTCCTAATAAACATAGATACAAAAATCCTCAACAAGATACTGACAAACAGAATACAGAGGGTCATCAAGAAGATTATACACCGTGACCAACTCAAATTTATCCCAAGGATGCAAGGATGGTTCAACATATGTAAATCAATAAATGTAATACACTATATTAACAGAATCAAGGACAAAAACGATATGATCATCTCAATAGATATGAAAAAGCATTTGATAAATTTCAACATCCATTCATGATAAAAACGCTACAGAAAATTGGAATAGGTGGTCTTTATTTCAACACAATAAAGGCTGTCTGTTAAAAACCCACAGCAAAAACATTCAAAATGGTCAAAAACTGCAAACCTTCATGCTAAATCAGGACTGAGACAAGGATGTCCACTATCACCACTCCTGTTCAATATAGTTTTGGAAACATTAGCCCCAGGAATTAAACAAGACAAAAAAAAAAAAAACAAAAGGAATAAAGATAGGAAAAAAAGAAGTTAAACTATCACTATTTGATGATGATATTATACTCTACATAGAAGACCCAAAAAACTCTTCCAAAAGACTTCTAGACATAACTGAAGGATTCAGTACAGTAGTTGGATATTCTCTGTCAACTCTCAAAAATCAATAGCCTTCTTTTACACAAATGACAGACTCACTGAGAGAGAAATTAGGGAAATAATTCCTTTCATAATAGCAGCCCCCAAAATGAAATATCTATGAATCAATCTAATGAATGAGAAAAATGCCCTCTACTCTGAAAATTACAGCACCCTTAAAAAAAGAGACTAAAGAGGATATAAGAAGATGGAAAGACATCCCTTGCTCCTGGATAGGCAGAATCAACATAGTGAAAATGGCCATACTTCCAAAACTTCTATACAGATTTCAATGCAATCCCTATTGAAATCCCACTAGTATATTTCACAGAACTTGAAAAAACAATCCAAAAAAATTCATTTGGAATCAGAAGACACCTAGAATATGAAAAACCATTCTAAGCAACAGAAATGGCAAAGGGTATCACAATTCCCAACTTGAAACTATACTACAAAGCCACTGTGATAAAAAGAGCATGGTACTGGCACAGAAACAGACTTGAGGATCAGTGGAATAGTTTAGAAGATACAGAAACATCTCCTGACAATACTCACTACTTCACCTTTGACAAAGGAGCCAAATACCATCTCTGGAGGAAAGACAGCCTCTTTAATAAATGGTGTTGGAAAAACTGGTCTTCAAGTTTCTAAAGATTAAAAGTAGATCCCTATCTTTCACCATGCACTAAAATAAAATCCAAGTGGATTAAAGATCTAAATATCAAAACAGAAACACTAAACTTACTGGAAAGTAAATTAGGTAGAACTGTAAAAGACATTGGCATGGGAGACTCTATAAACAAATCCTCAGTAGCACAGGAACTAGCAGAAAGAATCAACGATAGGGATCTCATTATATTAAAAAGTTTTTGCAGTGCAAGAGAAATCACCAACAGAGCTAAGAGACAACCTACAATGTGGGAAAAATTTTTATCAGCTACTCCTCAAAGGACTACTACCTAGAATATATAAAGAACTGAAAAAAAATCAATCCCCTAACTATAAAGAACTGATTCAAAAATGGGCATCTGAAATTAACAGACATTTCTCAGACAAACAAGTAAAAGCAGGAAATAAATATATGAAAAAATGTTCAACATCATTGGTCATTTGAGAGATGCAGATGAAAATAACACTGAGATTCCATCTCACCCCAGTAAGAATGGCTGCTATCAAGAAATCAACCTATAACAAATGCTGGCAGGGCTGTGGGGAGAAAGTAACCCTTCTTCATTGTTGTTGGGAGTGCAGACTGGTGCAACCACTTTGGAAATCAGTATGGAGATACCTCAATAAACTACAATTAGAGATTCCATTTGACCCAGCTATTCCTCTGCTGGGTATCTTTCCAAATAATTAAAAGAATCATGCCACAGTGACATATGAACACCCATGTTTATAGCAGCACAGTTCATAATAGTTAAAACTTGGAAACAATCCAAATGTCCATCAACTGGAGACTTGATAAAGAAAATGTGATTTTTCCATAAAATGGAGTACTACTCAGTCATAAAGAATGAGAACCTGGAAACATAGCTAAATGGGTGTACATTGATGCTATACTCTTAAGCCAAATAAACAGGACACATTTGAGTAGATACTAAATAGTTTCTCTGGTGTGAAATACTAAAAGTGTAAATAAGGTTTAAATGATATAATTGATAGCATGAAATATGAAGAAAATGGCTAAAGGGGAAATGGGAAGGGGAGGAGAAAGGAAATAAGGGAAAATAAAAAATATGAAAAAATGGAAACAAAGTCTTTGTAAATAGGGAAGGGTGAAGGGGGTGAAGGGAGGGCAGGGGAATGGGGAAAAAACAAGAACCAAGACATATTGTGTAAATGTACAAGATCCTAATGATAAATGTAATTGTATTGTTTGCTTTAAATGTACCCATAAACAATGTGGGAAAAAGAAATTAAAAACATAATAGAACAGCATTAATAACAACTTTCTGTGAATAACTTTAAAACATAAATCAAGTGAAAACAATCTCAGAAAATTAGAACTACTAAAACTGACACAAGAAGAAACAAAAATACAAACAGGCCTACAATTATCGAGAAATTAAATCTGTAACTATGAGAACTTCCCCAGAGAAAAATATAAGTCCACGGAGCATTACCATGGAATCTTCTCAATATTTAAATAAGTTCAATATTGTGGAAGTAAACACTAGTTTTATAAAAACTCTTCCAGAGTATAAAAAGGAGGAACAAAACTCAAGACAGACATAAGAAAGGAAAACTAAAGGCCATGACTCTAATAACGAAATAACAAAAATTAGCAATGTACAGACAGACCAAATGCAGCTATATCCATACAAGATGACACCACCAGGTTAGCATGGAATGGGCAAGACCATGAAGTGGAGATGTGGTACTTCACTGCAGCAAGAAGGAGGGGGCCTATGGATGCAGGAAGAGTCTTTGACCCCATCTCACAAGAGGAGGGGCTAGTACCATTTATTAAATATGTATATATATTTTCACAATTTTAAAAGGCAAGGACTCTTTTGGTCTTGGTTTTAGGCCAACTTCAGTAGATAGATACCTGATTCATAAATAAATATGGGATAAAAATGTAGTTTTCTCAAATATATTACCTAGAGAAAGCTTTATTACATTTGGACCTCTCACAGGGAAGTGCATCTATTTTAATATTATGAAAGAGATTAGATGAACAAAACAGAATTTTGATAAGAAATATTTCTTTGCATTGCTTTCTTAATTGTCAACATCTCATGCTCCATTTTGTATATGATATTTAATCACTGAATGCTTGATTGCATGTAATTCTGACATAAAAATACTTGCATGCTCTGTGCTTATACCTCACTGCCCCAACCCTTCCTTGTCACCTATACAGGCTGCTACTATTACAATGGGTGCTGAGGAGTTCTTCAATTAGAGACCACAAAGCTCACTGATGACTCATTTGGCTCTTAACATATGCTACTTTGTAATGCTGTTTATCTTTCATATACATCTGGAGCTACATAAAATTGTAAGGAGTTATGAATGATGTCATTATACATTTTTTGTTTTTATCTTCAGCATTCAAAAGATTGTAAACATTTAATAATTTGGGCCAGGGATTTGGCTCAGCGGTTTGGTGGCCTGCCTTGCAAGCGCAAAGACCCGAGTTCAATCCCCGGTACCAAAAAAAAAAACCAAAACCAAAACCAAAAAAAAACATTTAATAATTTACAAATGACGTTTTACCGCCCAATAGGTGAATCAACACCAAGACAGGCAAGTGCATTTGGGGGATTTTCAAGGGTTTCTCCTTCACAATCTCTTTAGGGAACAATGCTTAGGCTGCACAAAAAGAATTCTAGGCATGTCTGTCAGGGTTGTGAGGCATGGGACACTCTTGAGGCTGAAGAAAGCTTTTATAAACTAAGTATACACTACAGACATGATGGAAAGGAGTAGGAAACACTCAACACCATCACAGTGAAGGACAATGGCTGTCATACAGTGCAAAGGACAGCAGCTGACAGCAACACTGCAGCTTGGGCGATTGGTGTGTGTATCACGTCTCCCACAGAGGAAAGAGAACCCTACTTACTGGCTCTGTCTGCATGCATCAGCTGGGCCCTAACACTGCTACGCAAGTTTCAACGACAGACTCCTGTCCTAGTATCTGTTGATGGATAGACTTTAAAACTCAAGTTAAATAAAGGAAAAAAACCACTACATACAAGCAAGTGAATGTGAACGAAAGATCTATAATGGAAATCCGTGGTGCTCGCTTGATGGGGTCGCCTGGATGGACTGGGAGCCACCTGGGGTATGGCAGAGCACACTTCAGGTGTGTCTGGGCAGTGCTGGAGGCACAGCTGGGGCTTGTCTCTGGACTCCTGGCCCTTTTCTCTGGTGCTGCTCCCTGCTCTGCTGCTCGGCCTCCAAGACCCAAGCTGCAACCTTGGGTGAGATTCTCTACAATGGAGCCAGACAACCATGGACTGAACGAACCCATTGGACTGTGAGGCAAACTGCACTGCTCCTCCTGGAACTTGTGGGTGTCCCTACTGCCTACAGCAATAGAAAGCCAACTGCCACACCCACCATTAGCTCAAAGGACATCCCATGAAGTCTGGGGTTCAGATCTTAAAATTAACGTACATTTTACCTACTCTACCTCCATAGAAAATAATGGTTTTTGTTGACAAATCAAAGTGATGCTCCAGAAAGACCCTGTTGCCTCCGTTATCTTGCAGGTCAAGGGCAATGCTGCCAAACAGTGCTAAGAAAACTGAATTGATGCACAGAGAGAGAAGTGAGTGGGCAGCCTCTTTTCAGGTCAGTGGTTCTTAGCTCCCAAACTCAGGGTGCTTGTTACATAATACAACAAGAAGATAATGGCAAGTAGTTAGTGGTTTTATTCTAAGGAAATTAAAATAAAGCCTTTCTGACCTCTAGAATAAGTTCATTAAAACTTAAAATTGGTAGTGTGAGTTTTAGTAGGTTTTCATTTTTTTTTAAGTTCAGTGGGAGTAAGAAAAATTCATTCCTGAGTAAATGAAGACTAATTAGCTGGGCATGTTTCAGAAGAAAATCTCTCTCCATCACACACTCTTCTCAGGGCCTCTGAAGGAGCTCACCTGGACCCTGCAATGCTCAGCTTTACTCCCTCTGCATCTCCTTCCTCTTTGTGAAATCAGATCCAGGTGGACATGAGCACTGTAGTTTCCACAGCACTTTGTTATCATGATTTTGCTGAAGGCTGACTGGTGAGCAGTTCAAACCCTGAAGTGCCAGGTAAGGATTATCCTTAGGACTTCACTCTCTTTTTGTCAAGTTAAGTTTTTTCTGATACCTTATTACTTTCTTTTCTGTGAGATTTCAATTTCTTCATCATCACAATATATTTCATGAAATATTTTTAGAGATGGCCTCCTGAGCTGAAATTTGCTCCTCTAATTCATTTAGTAATATTGATAAATAAAGTATTCAAATAATAAGATTTTAAGGAGTTGATGATTAAGATAATCAAGTACATTACATATTAAAGATTACTAAGTTCAGGTACAAAATATATTCTCAGTAAGTCTATACAAAGGACATAGAAAATAAATTATCCAAAAATCCAGAGGCTCACTGTGGTTCTAAGCGTATAAAAATAACACCAGTGATTGGCCATGATAGATTTAGCTAACTTATAATTTCCTAGTTTAAGTCTTACCTTACACTGCATGAATTAAGGTCTGCTGATAATACGGTAAATAATTGATTTTATCGAAGACTACATTTTCTTTCAGGAAATCACATAGGAAGCTTCCACATAATTCCACGCATTTATGTATAATACAGTCAGAAAAATGAAAATAATAAATCATCTGTATTTTTAAATTTAAATTTTGAACCAACATGCTGTTTACAGACAGATATTTTCGAGATTTTTAAGAAAATCAGTAAGCCAGTCCACTGCGCACTCTTTCTAAACAATTCTCTGTCCCAGGT
Organism: Fukomys damarensis; assembly: GCF_012274545.1. Taxonomy (NCBI): domain Eukaryota; kingdom Metazoa; phylum Chordata; class Mammalia; order Rodentia; family Bathyergidae; genus Fukomys; species Fukomys damarensis. The sequence continues at coordinate 4,491,983 of NW_022900928.1, forward strand.
ACAATGTATCAGGCCATGAGGTAACAAGGGCTTACTGCCTGCAGTCAGCAAAGCTAAGATGCAACTTTATGAGGCCCATGGGGTATCCCCTGGGACAATCACCTTGTGACTTGCATCACTCTTCTACAATGTACACATTTATGCCTCAGATTACAATTACAGAAAATTGGGCTGGGAGAAGATTTTTCCCTACTTTTCCATCAGACTACCTAGTTTACTAACAGGGAACAGAAAAAGTGTTTAATATTTGATAATGAGGAATAAAACAACTGCTCAAGGTCACAGAGCTCTTAGTGGTAAGGCAAAGAATTAAACTCAGGTATGTTAATTCCAAGACGAGAAGGTTAAAGTATTACCAGGGATAGCACGGAGGGCTTTATTCTGGAGCTGTGTTCACATCTTTGCAAAAGACTAATTCTACAACTTCTCAAAATAGGACTTCTTGGGCTATGTGTACAGTGTTTTACAGGTGGGAGGCATACTAGGAGAGAAAGTCTCTTCCTAGCCCTAGTTTTATTATCTTCTTGGCGACAGAGGGGATGTGGCACCCACCTTACCAGTGGGGATAGTTAGGTCACTCACTGCAGGTTCATGACCCAGAAATCACCTGCCTGATGACAAACTGAGTTGTATGCTTGGAAACGGGAATGGTATCAATATCCACCTCAGATTAGAATAAACCAAGTTAGCTGCTTTCTTCCTAAAAGACCTGCATACCTGAACTTTAAAAAATAACAAGAGAATCGGAAATAATGTGATTCTGCAACCAGTACTGAAGTAAATTCAAGTACCAAAATGAATTCTTGAAGAATGAGAGGTTTATTTTGGCTCATATTTTCATCCTCAGCTGGCCGGCCCCAATGCCAGATGGCACAGTGGAGAGCACAGTTAGGGAAAGCTGCTGCTGTCACAGTGGCCAGGGCAGAGAAGGGAGCGGCTGGGGCAGACCGCCCTCCAGGTCACACCTCCAGGGACCGCCTCTCACTCAGGCCAAGCTTCTAGGGAAGAGCAAGGCAGCTACACAGGCCCTGCCCATGGGCGAGCACATGAGGCTGGACGTCTAGTTAGGAGCCTCAGCACGCGTACGACAAACACGCTCGTGTTCCCACCGCCTTAACAGTAGTTACTTACTGAGGTTCACACGCTCTCCGGGCTGAGTGCCACAAATGCATGCGACTTCGGACAAATCGTTTCCATAGCCAGTCCTGTTTAAGAACTGAGTCTGAACTGGACTCAAACCAGTCTCTGAAATGAGAGTGCGTTCACAGGCCTTGACTTTGGGATACTGATAAAAAGCTAGTATTTATGAAATCCTTCTCATTTGCCAGTCCCCTCTTTAAGCACTTTCCCTGTATAAAGCATGGACTCTTCAAAAATAACTCCAAAGAGGCTCTACACTCTCATTTCACAAGCAGGGAAACTACCGAAGAGGGGATGGGCGATTTCCTGAAGGTGACACTGCTCCTAAGCGCTAACCCTGGCAGCCTGTCCCCAACCCTGTCCTGTTACCTTGCCCCATGCCGCACAGCCCTGCATATGGTGACCAGGTCCACAGCACAAATGACAGCCAGCCCTGAGGTAACCAGCGTGTGCCAGGCACTGGGCTAGGGGCGCTGTGTCTCAACTTGTTCCTCACAAAAACAGTCATCTCGGAGGCAGTTTTCACTATCAGGACTTGGAGCGCTGGACGGACTGGCCGACTGACAAGGCGGCAGCCCAGTGACTTTCTGAGGCTGCCCTGCCGCGTCTTCAGCACCTCTGCCGCTCCCTACTGTGTAAAATGATGCTAAGAAACAAGCGTGTTTGTTTTTGGAGTTGAAACCCATCCTCCGCATTCGGTACCAAAAGCCTCGATGGGGGACATCTGTTCAGGAAGAAAAGACGGGGAAGGACGAATTCGGACTTGCTGAAAGGGCCGGCAACATGGCACTGACCTCCTAAATGTATGTCACATTTCTTACCTTCAGCTGGTCGTTCTACACGGCACATTTCAAAATAACGCGTACAGGAGGAACATACACAGTTCTGCCAACTAAAAGGTGATAAAGGGTTGAAATATAAAAAGTACAGATATGAGAAATAATGATCAGATGTCTTCAATTTAAAAATGATATATGAATGTGAATTTTCTAAGAGACAACAAGTCAATAATATGTGAAAATTCCTTAGTGGGCAAGGGATTAAAACAAGAGTAATATTGTTGAATTTAAAGGGTCCTACTGGAATTTGAAAGACTGTTACCCCTTTAAATGCAAGTTATTTTCTTAGCTGAAACAATTGAGTTATTTTGCAAACACAGGTGTAGCAATGTTTTTGGGCAGGGTTTTAAGAGCATGTAAGTTACAAGATAAAAATCTGAAATCTCTCCCTCCCCGTGATTCTAAATGGTGGTCCCAACAGATCCAGCTTGAAACAGGGAGCTTGCAGAGTCTGGCTTGGGAGTCCGGGGACTTTACCCTCCATGCCTGGATGCACAGCATTATTTCCATGTCTTCGAGCCCAGGTTGGCAGGAGGAAGGTCTGTCTGTGACTGATCGAATTACACCTGTACAAAACAGAATCACCCCCATCACTTCCACGAGTCTCCTGCTGATGGTGAAGAATACAGTGCTAAGGGGGTCCCGCTAAAATAATAGTACCAGCAATAACACAAGCAAACACAGCAGTGCTAGGCAGCTACCCCACATCCACATCCACATAAAAAATGACAATAGGAAGCAGGTCCCTTGTAGAAAATACAAATAGGGCTTGAAGTTAAGAACAAAATTGTAATACTCAGCTTTCAAAAAAAAAAAAAAACTTAAAAGGCTCAATATGTATCATGTCAAAAATCAAATACATATATTTAAATACATAACACTCTTCAGGGTATAAAGTCTGCTCATATTATACAGGCACAAGTGTATATACATATTTGTGTATTACATATAATTTCTTAGTTCTAAGAGGAAGAGAAATTGGTCAAAATCAGTAATAAAATTTTAACCATGTTTTTGCAAAAACCAACAATGCCAAGAGGTAACGCATTGCTAATGATTTCCAGTAGAATAAATGGTTATGCTGACATCAAAACTTTGTTACACTCCAATAACTGCCTCACTTGGGGTTTCAGGTACAGCAAGTTACATGTGAGTTTTAAATAAAGTTATAAAAATAGAATGCCTGGTGAACCGTACTGTCACTGTGCAACCTGAACAATATGATTTATATCCAATAAAACATTAACAAGGGTGATAGATTATACCAAAATAGTATCTGGTGGGAAGGACACCCAGCTTCTTAAATTTCGAACAAAACCATCATATTTTCCCCATCTCGTCCTACAGTAGTATACCACTGAGTATTCATTGCTAGCGTGTGTTAAATTAGAAATATTTACATAACTCCAAGAAAAAGTGTTCTTACACTGCTAAATCCCCCTTTGTAGGTACACTGATAATAATATTCCAAGTGGGGATATGCAGTGGTAAGGGATGGCGCGTCTACAGAATGTAAACGATGGATCCTTAGATAGCAGTGTCAGTTATTTTTAGAACAGATATTGACATATAAATAGGACATTTACAATCACAGCAGAAATTGTGTCACTGTATCCTAGAAAACAGATTTGAAATAATGAATGACAGAGTTTCATTTTAAAGAGGGTGCAAAAGAGATCATTTAAGGCTTACACAATCCCTGAAACAGAATGTCCAAGCAGAAGGACAAGTTTCTGTATGCCAGTATCTTGCTTCAGACTGTGTAGAGAATATATTTGTGCAGGGGAAGGTAGAAAGTAAAACTAATTGTTCCAGCAAGAATATTTATTTAATATTAAAATCAGGCTTTATATACAGATTTCATTCACTAATGAAGACAGCAACTTCTGTGTACGAGGTATTTAAATTATAGTATTATTCCATTATCATATTATACAGAAATAGAAAATATTTTATTCTTATATGTAGACATTTATATAAAAGTATTGCAACTACAAAATAACAAGTCAATCCTGCCTATTGTTATTGCACTTCTGTTTTCACCCACTTCGCATGAGCAAGCGGAGGAGTAGGAGCTCAGACACACAAACCCAGCAAGCTGAGGTGGGGTCCCACTCCCTCACCAACACAGGGGGCCTGGAGTACAGAGTCTCTGGAACCACACCCAACATGCTCGGTACTGTTCCAGGCTACCGACTTCTTGGCAAACAAAAGGCTGGTCTTACAGAGCCAACATTCTAATGGGGGTGGGAGGTGATAAAAACACTATAAAGAAGCAAATCCTATAGTTTAATAAATAATAACCAATATAAAAATATAAAGTCATGCAAAGTAGAGGAGAATCAGCGAGAAGCACCAGTATTATCATTCATGCAGGAGGTCAGGAGACCTCACTGACAGGGCACTGGTAGAAGGAAGAAGTAAAGGAGAGGGAGAAGCATTCAGCAAAAAAAAAAAAAAGAAGGCAGCATCACGGCCTTGGTCCAAGAGACACCTGACAATCCGTAAGTACAGCAAGTCCACCTGGGTAGCCAGAACAAACAGACCTAAGGGCAGGGAGGTAATGAGGAAGGTGGACACAGCGGGGCATCGGAAACCAGGGTAAATTCTTCATTCTCTGTAAAACAATAACCATCACTGAGTTCCTAATGCAGGAGGAGTATCAACTGACATGTGCTAAGAGGATCATAATGGCGATCAGGTTGAGAATAGATTAAGGAAACAAGAGCCCTGGTCAAGAGGCTATTATGGCACTGATCCAGGCAAGAGATGGCACTTAGGCCCAGGGAGGGACCCACAGAGGTGGTGCAGCCTGTGGACATACATGGTGAAGACAGAGGCAATGGGATTTCTGATGAACTGGATGTACAGAGACAGCAAGAAAGAGGGAAGCAGAAGATGACAAGTTCAGATCTTTGAATTAGAGACATTCAACCTGTGTGGAGCAATAAACCTGTGGCAAAGGTTTTTAGAGTAGTAGAACAGTTCCTTCCCACGGTGTCATTTCAATGAGGCTATAGCAGTAGATGCCACAAAATCCTTCTAGGCCGGAACTGGAAGGTTCTGTGGTCAAACAGAGCTGGGCCTTCAGTTCAGGTACACAACGTTACTTGTGTGTGGAGCCACAGGGAAGGGTCACATGAGATGCACCGCATGACTCCTGCCTTCATGGCACACTCCACCTTCATGAGTAAATACACTTGAGCATATTCAAGAACAGTAATCGACAAAACACAACCACGTGTTATGTGAGTAAGGAAAATGGAGAGCATGAAGGGAAAGAAAGATAAAATGAGTCTGTGTAACCGATACATAAATATATATATATATATAT
>NW_022900928.1:4497410-4504484 GCF_012274545.1 Fukomys damarensis
AACATAAATATATATATATATATATATATATATATAGAGAGAGAGAGAGAGAGAGAGAGAGAGAGCGACTACACACACACACACACACACACACACACACACAGATTGAGAAGTCTATTTAAAATTATTTTACTGAACTCTGATGAGGTCTTTCAAAAATCAAGCCTGTTAGCAATTATTCTACTCAAGAAAGATTCATAAACACCACACATCCATTATGTTTCAGAAACCATGTCGGATTTTATCCATGGACAGACGAACACATGGCACTTTACGACAAGAAGAAGTAAATCACAATACAAAGTCATAATATGTGTTTCAAACTGCAGAGATACTACACTTCTTACGCTGCTCTCTACAAAGGTAAATCAAAATATTTATTTAGATTTCAATTGCAATGAAGTTTTTAAAAAGTTAGACAAATTTAATTGATTTCCTCCACAAAGTTAGTCTTTATCCACCTTGAATTTGTATTTCATCAACGTTACCCAGGCCTCTAAGTCTAAGACGTAAAAGGCATGGCAACAAAGCAAACCTTAGAGAGCCTCAGTTTTTATTATTGTGTGTAACTTGACAGAAGTCAATAAAACTTCTTAGTTTTATCACATATAAAATGATTCTCTTCCTATCAATAATTAGAAGCTGAAATAGTTACTAATTGTTTTCAGAGGACCAGAAGACTACCTGTCACTGTGCTCTGTGGATCTCACAGCACAGACACATTCAGTTCAGAGAACATTTTAAAAGACATGCTGACTCAGAACTTAGGGAGGTAACACACTGGAAGTCCTGTTTTAAAGGTCTAAAGGAGAAGGAAGTAGAAATAAAATAAGAAAAACTCAGACATAAGAACTGAAGTTCTCAAGAGCATTGAAAATATTAAGGTTGGGATACAGGTGAGTGGTAGAGTACTTGCCTAGCATGGGTGAAGTTCTAGCACTGCCAAAAAAAAAAAAAGTAATTAAAATGAAAATTTTAAGATCTGTAGGAAATTTTACATCAACTTCCTTTTTGCCGACAGTGATAAAGCTGCACGTATGGGAGACCAGGAATACTTTGACCGTGTACTAACTGTCCTCCTTCTGCAGGACCCTCGCATGACAGCCGGGACACAGTCCTGAGCTAGGAAGGAGCCGACAGTGCACAGTGTGGACCAGCAGCTGTGGGCTGCTGCACAGACACGGGGTGCAGGGAACGCATGCTCTGACTCGATGTGTGGAGCGAGTTATTTATCCTCCAGAATGTACCGAGAGTAGGATCCAACAACTCTGATTACCTAAGATGCAGGAAGCCAGATTCTTGCTTATAATTTCAATGATATCTCATTCCTGGGAATGCCACCTCCGTGAGGCCAATCGTGACATTTTTTGCCCTCGAGAAGCTGTGCAATCTTCCTCATCTTCGTACTCAAACGCTGACTGCCGCTGGCAGACCGTGAGCTGCCCAGGCACAGGACACTTTCGTCCGCTAGCGCCTCTCCGTGCGGCATTACCATGGGCTCTCGAGGGCTTCTCCAAGCACGTGTGAATCTGCTGGCTCGGGGACAGCGCTGGCGCTGGCGCTGGCGCTGCCGCTGCTCTCCTGCCGCCTGCCTTCCCCAAGCCGGCATCTGAGAGGCGGTGCAGAGTGGCACTTCAGGAACACAGGAATCCAGCCCACCTTGGTTTAGATTCAGGCTCTGCTACTGTTTTCTGTGACTGCAGCAAGCTGTCGGACTTGTGTCTTAGTTTCTTTTCTATAAAAATATAGAGAGTAATGGCAACCTATGTCTTCGGTTTGTCAGGAAGATTGAACGCCTGTTGAACGTGGAGAATCCTGGCCAGGACAATGTTCCGTCAGTGAGGAGCAGCTATGATCATAATTATCTGTTCACACGTAGACGTGAGCGTCTTCAATGCACAGGACTAAAGAGTGTCGTCTTTCTCAGTGCTACAGAGGAGGCTGCCCTAAAGTCCCACGCGAGGTTTGTGAAGGCCATAACTGGCATATCTTCTGACATGTATGTGCGTGCACACATAATATCTGATAGTCTGGGCCTACGTACTGTCTATCTGACCATCCATCCATCCACTCACCCTCAGAAGGCTGTATTCTCTGGACAGAAAGCGGCATCTAAGGAGATTGCATGTTTCCAGGTCCCCCAGAGGAACTCTGTTCTCCCTTACACGGCACTAACAAGACAGCATCGGATAACTTGTTTCTGATGGGTTTATAAACATCCCTTAAAAGTTCACTTAAAAGCTATGAAAAACTTAAGGGTTTGAAGAACTTGCGTTGTTATCTGGAATTATTTCATGAGCTCCTCTGCTAACTCCGGTAGCAGCCCGTTTGGGTTTCAGTTTCCATCCTCTCTGTTGCCCATGGTCAACTGCTGCCTACGACATTAAACGGAAAGTTCCCCATGTTAACAGTGTGTAAGTTCTCAGTTGTGTGCTAAAGTGGACAGCATGCAAAAGCTGAACACTGACAGGAGAGGGAGTTTGCAAGAGCTCCCATGTATGTACCGCAGGAGTACATGCAGGGAGCAACTGCAAGGACAGGCTATGAGGGGCAAGGAGCAAAGCGTTTCAAACTGGAACTCGGGAAAGAAACGAAATGCAGGAGATTACTTCTGCATAGCATGGGAATCTCAGAGCCCTGTAGTAAAGACTCATTTATATGAAAAACCTGATGTTCGAGCCAAGCATAAAACGGAGATCTAGGAGTTTGGAGTTGCCTGAAAGTCTTAACCCAAAGCTAGAGGGCTTATTAATTATAAAGTTAACTACTAAGTGGGTTTAGTCATGAAACATCAAGCTGCATGACTTAGTAACCAGTGACGAGACCAAAACGGAGTAATTCCCAATCGTCTCTCTGCTGGAGAGCAGCAACAGTGGTGGGGTAGAGAGAGCATGGGTGAGAGTCAGGAAATAAGCCTGCCACCTTTGAAGCTGCTCAATTGCACAGCTACTTAGCCGGAACACCAGGATCTGAAGTACTGAGAAGCAAATGGGCAGTTAGAAAGCCACAGAGGCTCAGAGATGAAGATATGTTTCATTAGTCTCTGAGAGAAAGCTTAGTTTAAAAAATGAAAGAAAAATACAGATCTGATAGGGCTGATTGGGGAATGGCCCTTTCCCCAAAGTGTCTGCAGAAATCCCTGAAATCCATAACATGTATATGTAGTCACAAATAAAGCGAGTGGGAGAGGAAAGTGAAGGGCTGGAGCTGACAGGGTGGCTGACCTGATATATTCTATTAGCAATGCAGAAATAACAATGTGTTGAATGTTATTGACAAGTCAGAGGTCAGCAATAACAAGCAGTAAGAAGACTTCTGTAGCAGGTGAAAAACAGAATTGAAGGTCACTTTTCTGGACAAAGAAAGCCAATGAACACAAGTTTACCTAGACCTTTCGATAAATAATTTTGCTGAACCAGCCAGAAAGTTTCACAGTTAGGCTTCTCTTTCCCTACTTTTCTGAAAAACAAATGAATAAAACAAACAATGTAGGAAATGGGAAGAAAGGAGCTAAAGGTGTAGGGAAGGTGGGATGGGTAGGGGAAGGGTAATAAGGGAAAAGGAAAAAAAAGGTGAGATAATGAAAAGATGGAAATAAAGTGTTTGTAGATGGGAAGGGGAGGTGGGGGTGAAAGGAGGGCAGGGACAAGGGGAAAAAATGAGAACCTAGACCTATCACGTAGAGGTACAAGATCCCAACAATGAATGTAACTGTACTGTATCCCTAAAATGTACCAATAAACTCAATTAAAGCTGAAAAACTCCAAACAAACAATGTAGGAGTAATACCATTCTTTAAGTTAGGGAGGTAATTTCTAAAGTATCTCTTGGTGTGCCGAACTAGTGTGACATCACACTATTTTATTTTTGTAATAGAAGAAGAAAGCTGAATTATACAAGCTACCGTGCATAATGAAGCACATTTCTGACTTGTGGAGAAATGATTTGACCATTCATAAACACTCCTCACAAACTAATGACTGCAAAGCAACGAGGAAACGCTGAGATTTAAGAGGCATGAAGTTTCCCATCCCAGACAATGAAACCTTACTGAGGAGATAAAATATTTACATACATAATACTACTGGGTTGAGGAAGAAGAAAGGTATTTCCATGTTTAGCTGAATGCTAAAAGGTATGATGTAGAAATGATGATAATCACCATCATTATCTTAACTCCAGTTTGTGAGTGTGTACCGTGGTGACTGAGAGTCTCCAACTTCATGAATTAAAGAGCCAAATGAAGGTCAAAAAGCATCATCCCTGAAAGACAAGATCCAGAAATCATGCGTGGCTGGGAACAGTTCATTTTCCCAATAATTTTATTAGAAAACCTTGTAACTTCCTCAGATAGAAAATCAGATACAGAGCAAAACTGGCTCTAGACTAAAGGCTACATTGCTCCTTTATAAAAAATGCTTTAAAAGGAAGCCTCCAGTGTACTGAATTGTTTGCAAGTAACTTAAGTACTATCTGGAACAAAACCCAAAAGATTTTATATATACATACACACATATATATATATATATATGAATAGAAAAGTACAGAAAACATAACAAGGCAAAATTCATAACGTCTGACATCGCTACTCCAAGGCTGAAAGAAGAGACTACAAATTCATGACCCAGAATGAGGAGAGAAATTAATGAGCAGTAAAGAGGACCAGAGGTAATACAGATGGCAGAATTAGTTTACATAGACATGTTAAAAAGACATTATAACTATGTAGCATATGCAAAAGAGAGTAAACTATTTTAATCAAAGATACCTAAGCTGTTAGATAAAATGACAAATTTCTATAGGTGAAAATTGCAATGTTGGAAATAAAAAAAAATAGCCTGGATGAGATTAACTGAAGCTAGACAATAAGAAAAAATAGTGAACTAGACATAGCAATAAAAATATTCAAAATGCAATATATGTATGGCAAATAATGACTAAAAATAAATAAAATATTAATGAATAGCAGAACAATGTCAAGCAACCTAATATATACAGTATCAGAGAACATGAAGGAAAGGACAGAAAATATATTTGAGTGAATTACAGCTGCAGGCTATAAACGCACGTATATCTTAGCATAGCAGACAGAAAACTACACCAAGCCTCAATTATTTATAATCACATGGCTTAAAACCAGTGATAAAGAGAAAACCTTAAAAGTATACAGAAAAAGATGCCCTCTGTACAAAGGAACAAATATAAAATAACACAATACTTCTTGTTAGAAATAATGCCAGTGGAGAAACATGTTAGAAGTAGGACAGGGAAAAACAACTGTCAACCTAGAATTCCATCTCGATGAAAACACCTTTCACAAGAAATCAGAAAACAAAGACGTGGGCTGGGGATTTAGCTCAGTGATTGCAGCACACCAAAGACTGAAAGGTTATTTCAGCAAATGAGCCAGGAAGGAGAAAACATTAAAGAAAGTGCACTGGGCAGAAAAGAAATCACACCAGATGGAAATCTACATCTGCACAAGAAATAAATAGCACCAGATATCTTTTTTATATTGAGTTTATTGGTACATTTTTAGATATACAGTACAGCTACATTTATTATTGGGATCTCGTACCTTCACATGACAGGTCTTGGTTCTCATTTTTTCCCCATCCCTGCCCTCCCTTCACAATATGCTACCTCATTAGGATCTTATGTACTATTACAGTTTATTCACACCAGAGAAACTGTTCGGTATTTACACATGTGTGACATTTATTTCACTTAGGAGTATATCTACAATATGTATCCATTTTCCTATGAATGAATGTAATTTATCATTCTTTATGGCTGAGTAGTGTTCCATTTTATAGAAAAACCACATCTTCTTTATCCAATTTCCAACTGATGGGCAAATGGGCTGTTCCCAAATTTTAGCTATTACAAACTGTGCCGTTATAAACACTGGTACGCATACATCACTGTGATATGATTCCTTTAATTCTTTTGGAAAGATACCCAGCAGAGGGATGGCTGAGTCAAATGGAACCTCTACTCCCAACTCCTTGAGGTATCTCCATATTGATTTCCATAGTGGGTGCACCAGTCTGCACTCCCAACAACAATGGAGAAGGGTTCCTTTCTCCCCACAACCCCGCCAACATTTGTTATCGGTTGATTTCTTGATAGCAGCCATTCTTCGTGGGGTGAGGTGGAATCTCAGTGTTGTTTTCATCTGTATCTCTCAAATGACCATTGATGTGGAACACTTTTACATATATTTACTTGCTGCTTTTACTTCTTTGTCTGAGAAATGTCTGTTAATTTCAGATGCCCATTTTTGAACTGGGTCTTTATATTGGGGGAGGGGTGATTGTTTTGAGTTCTTTGTATATTCCAGATAAGAATCCCTTGTCAGAGGAACAGCTGGTAAAAATTTTTTCCCACATTGTAGGTTGTCTCTTAGTTCTCTTGATGGTTTCTTTTGCAGTGCAGAAGCTTTTTAATAAGATGAGATCCCAGATGCTGATTCTTGCTGCTAGTTCCCATGCTACTGAGGATTTGTTCATAAACTCTTTTCCTATGCCAGTGTCTTCCAGAGTTCTGCCTAACTTACCTTCCAGCAAGTTCAGTGTTTCTGTTTTAATATTTAGATCTTTAATCCACGTGGATTTTAATTTAGTGCATCGTGAGAGATAAGGGTCTACTTTTAATCTTTGGCAGGTTGAGATCCAGTTTTTCCAGCACCATTTATTAAAGAGGCTATCTTTCCTCCAGTGAGGACAGTCAGCTCCTTTGTCAAACTTGAGGTAGCTGAGTACATCCGGAGTTGTTTTTGTGTCTTCCTGTCTGTTCCACTGATCCTCAGGTCTGTTTCTTTGCCAGTACCATGGTGTTTTTATCACAGTGGCTTTGTAGTATAGTTTCAAATTGGGAATTGTTATACCTGCTGCCATGTGTCTGTTGCCTAGGATGGCTTTTGCTATTCTAGGTCTCTTCTGGTTCCAAATGAATTTTTGGATTCTTTTTTCTAGTTCTGTGAAATATAGTGTTGGAATTTCAATTGGCATTGCATTGAATCTGTATAGCAGTTTTGGTAGTATGGCCATTTTCACTATGTTGATTCTTCCT
>NW_022900928.1:4514346-4550149 GCF_012274545.1 Fukomys damarensis
GATGGCTTTTGCTATTCTAGGTCTCTTCTGGTTCCAAATGAATTTTTGGATTCTTTTTTCTAGTTCTGTGAAATATAGTGTTGGAATTTCAATTGGCATTGCATTGAATCTGTATAGCAGTTTTGGTAGTATGGCCATTTTCACTATGTTGATTCTTCCTACCCAGGAGCAGGGGATATCTTTCCATTTTCTTATATCCTGTTCAATCTCTTTTTTCAGAGTGCTGTAGTTTTCAGTGTGGAGGTCTTTTGCTTCTTTTGTTAGATTGATTCCTAGATACGTCATTTTTTTTTTTTTTGGATGCTATTGTGAAAGAAATTGTTTCCCTAATTTCTCTCTCAGGGAGTCTGTTATTTGTGTACAAGAAGGCTATTGATTTTGGGGTGTTCACCTTATATCCGGCTACTCTACTGAATCTGTCAATTAAGTCTAGAAGTCTTTTGGTGGAGTTTTTGGGTCTTCAATGTAGAGCATCATATCGTCAGCAAATAATGACAGTTTAACTTCTTCCTTTCCTATCTTTATTGTTTTAATTTCTTTCTCTTGTCTAATTGCTGTGGCTAATGTTTCCAGAACTATATCAAAGAGGAGTGGTGATAGTAGGTAGGCATCCTTGTCTTGTTCCTGATTTTAATGTGAAAGTTTTCAGTTTTGGGCCATTTAATTTGATGTTGGCTGTTGGTTTTTCATAGATAGCCTTTATTAAATTGAGATATAGCCATCTATTCCAATTTTTTGCAGGGTTTTTATCATGAATGGGTGTTGAATTTTGTCACATGCTTTTTCTGCATCTATCTAGAGGATCATGTGGTTTTTGTCCTTGACTTTGTTAATAGAGTGTATTATATTTATTGACTTAAGTATGTTGAACCATCCTTGCATCCCTGGAATAAATCCAACTTGGTCAGGATGGATGATCTTCTTGATGATCCTCTGCATTCTGTTTGCTAGTATCTTATTAAGGATTTTTTCATCTATATTCATTAAGGAGATTGGCCTGTAGTTCTCTTTTTTTGTTGCGTCTTTCCCTGGTTTGGTAATCAAAGTGATACTTGCTTCCTGGAATGAATTTGGAACTATAGCTTCCCTTTCAATTTCATTGAAAAGTATGAAGAGTAAAGGCAGTAGTTCTTCTCTAAATGTCTTGTAAAATTCAGCAGTGAATCCATCAGGACCTGGGCTTTTCTTTGTTGGTAAATTTTTAATTACATTTTCAATTCCACTGACTGTAATGAGGGTGTTTAGAATGTTTTTATCTTCTTTCTTCAACTTTGGTAATTCATAAGTATCTAAAAATCTGTTCCTTTCTTCTGTGTTTCCCAATTTATTTATTTATTTATTTATTTATTTTATTTTATTTTATTTATTTATTTTTTTTTTGGTACTGGGGATCGAACTCGGGTCCTTGCGCTTACAAGGCAGGCCACCAAACTGCTGAGCTAAATCCCCAGCCCTGTGTGTTTCCCAATTTGTTAGAGTATAGGTTCTCAAAGTAGGTAAAAATGATCTTCTGGATTTCTGTGGATCTGTTGTGACTTCACCTTTTTCATTCCTGATTGCATGGATCTGAGCCTTTTCTTTCCTTTTTTTTTTGATAAGATTAGGTAAGGGTTTATTGACTTTACTTCTTTCAAAAAACCAGCTCTGATGCATTTATTTTTTGTATTGTTTTCTTAGTTTCCATTGCATTGATTTCTGCTTGGATCTTTATAATTTCCTCTCTTGTTCGAGCTTTGGGTTTTTCTTGCTCTTGTTTTTCTGGTAGTCTAAGATTCATCAATAGGTTGTTCATCTGAGTTTGTTCTGTTTTCCTAGTGTAGGCATTCAGTGTTATGAATTTTCCACATAGAACTGCTTTCATTGTGTCCCATAGATTCCTGTATGTTGTACTGGCATTTTCATTTATTTGTAAAAACTGTCTAACTTCTTCTTTAATTTCTTCTGTGATCCATTGATTATTCAGGAAAGTGTGGCTCAATTTCATGTGTTTGTGAAGTTCCTACGGTTTCTTGCGCTATTGATCTCCACCTTTATTGCACTATGATCTGATAATATACAGGGAATAACTTTGATTCTTTTGCATTTATTCAAACCTGTTCTGTGAGCTAGTATGTGATCTATCTTGGAGAATGTCCCATGTGCAGCTGAAAAGAATGTTCTGATTTTGTGGGGTGGAACACTCTATAGATGTTTATTAAGTTTGTGTTCAAAAGCTTTGTGGAGTTCTAGTATTTCATTGTTGATTTTCTGCCTAGATGATCTGTCTATTTGTGATAGTGGGGTATTTAGATCCTCCACTACAATTGTATTAGTGCTTATTTGGTTTTTCATGTTACTTAATATTTGTTTTATATAGTTGGGGGCATTAGTATTTGGTGCATATATGTTTATGATTATCATCTCTTCCTCTTGAATTGTTCCCTTTACAAGAACATAGTGGCCTTCTTTGTCTCTCTTAATCAGTTTTGATTTGAAATTTACTTTGTCTGAGAATAAGATTGCTACCTCTGCTTTTTTGGGGGCTCCTGTCTCGTGGAGAATTGTTTTCCATCCTTTCACTTTCAGTCTATAGGCTTCTTTTTGCCCCAAGTGTGTTTCTTGTAGACAACATATTGTTGGATTTTGCTTCTTAATCCATTCTACCAGTCTATTCCTCTTGATTAGTGTACTGAGGCCATTGACATTGATGGTTATAACTGATATGTACTGACTTATTATTGTCATGTTATTGTCCTTTTGTTGACTCTTTTTACTTTTTTCCCCCTTTCCTTTTAGTTTCTTGCCTTGCCTATTTGATTTGGTCTGCTGGGCCTCATGGTGTTGTGACCTTCATTATCTCTTTCTAGGATATTGTTTAGAATTCCTTGTAGTGCTGCTTTGCTGTTCATGAAGTTTCTCAGGTGTTCTTTGCCATGGAAGTATCTTATTTCCCCATCCATTTTGAAAGAGAGTTTTGCAGGACACATCAGTCTAGGTTGGAGGTTGTTTTCTTTTAGGACTTGAAATACCTCACTGCAGGCTCTCCTTGACCTAAGGGTTTGTGTTGAAAAGTCTGCTGTGATTCTGATGGGCTTTCCTTTGCATGTGATTTGTTTCTTTTCTCTTACTGCTTGTAGTATTTTGTTCTTCTGTTGGGTTTCTGAGATCTTGATTATTATATGTCTAGGTATACTTTTTTTTTTTTTATCGTGGCTAGTTGGGAGTCCTATATGCCTCACTTATCTGTATGTCTAATTCTTCCCTTCTGTTTGGGAAGTTTTCTGTCATTAATTCTGTGAACAGCTTTTTAAAATCATTTGTATTTTCTCCTGCTATTTCGTGTATTCCTATCAGTCTTATGTTATTCTTCTTTGCATCATCTAGGAGTTGTTAGATCGATTTCTCATGATCCCTTACTGTTTTTAAGAGATCTCTCTTTTCACGGTCACTGACTGCAATCCTATCTTCTATATCTGAAATTCTATCTTCGCAATCTTTTCTTCTGTTGCATACACTTTCAATAGAGTTTTTAATCTCCTGGATATCTGTTTGAATCTGTTTTATGGATTCCATTTCTTTCCTCTGTTGGGCATTCATTGTTTCCATTTCTTTCTTATGCTGAGTCTTCATGGCTTCTATCATGGTCTTGAGCTCATCTATCTTTTTGTCAGTTTCTGTTCTAGAGTCTCGAATCATGACTTCCATTTTGCTCACCATCTCTATGGTTAATTTGGAAATTATTTCTGATTTGAATTTTTCTAGAGCCTGATGGATCGGTTTTGTTACCTCCTGTGCTATGGGTTCCAGGTATCCTGCTGGTTCACTATCAGACTTTTCATCCTCATTTGCCCTACTGTTTGCCATTGGTGAACTGGAAGTTTGTCTTTTTATCTTGCTTAAGTGTTTTCTCATTTTTATTTTTGCTGTTGGGTTGTCCTTGGTTTAATTACTGGGTTATTACATAAATCTTCCTGATATAGTTGCACTTTAGATTTTGAGTCTCTAATGACTCATAGACATTCTCATTTTCATAGTATCAGAGAAACAACTCATTAAATCAATCACAATCCTTTATCCCAATTCATATAATCAGGAGCACAATAGGATCAAGCACAATTTGCAAACTGACCACTTGTGGTAGTCATTAATCTATCACCTTTAAACCATGTGAATTAAATTAAAATCAAGAAGCAGCCCAAAATATGTTTGCAGTGAGTACGCTTTTCAATATAGTTTCTTTACCATTTAGGATGGGGGCTTAGATAGAGTTAGAATGGGAGGAGTAGATAAGAGAAAGAATTGGAGAAGGTTCCAAGTGAAGCCAGAGGACACAGACTGACAATATAATCTTTATGAAACTATTAAATCCAAAAGGGATAGACAGAGTGCAAGAATAAGGACAAGAATACATTCTCTTAACAGTAATAGGGGCTCACTTGCCCTTAATACTATTGACCCATGAGTGAGGTAAAATGACAGAAGAAATGAACATAAAGAAAAGAAAAAAAATGATAAAAGAAGTCTGAGTTAGGGCAGTATCAGGAACAAAAAGGGACATGAGGGATAATATGGTGGAACAAGAGACTGCTTTGGAGAAAGAGGAGAGAAAAGAGAATTTGCAGAGTGAAGTGAGCAAAAGAAAGAAAAAAATGAATTCAAAGGCCACTTTAAGACTATGTCTCTGCTGTCATAATATACCATGTGCACAGCCATGTGCCGAACCAAGTCCCCTGATCTCAGCTAACCAATGGCAGATCCCCACAACTCAGACTGACCTCAGGCCACAAGGCCCAAAGTGAGTTCCCTGACCTGCAGGGTTGAACTCCACAAATTTCTGTTACAGTTTCCCTCCACCCTTTCTTTAAAGATGTTCAAAGTTGGGAGCTCAGAAAAATAGCACCAGATATCTTAAGTGTGTGGGTAAACTTACAAGACACTTTTCTCTTATTTTAAAAATCTTTTGAATGCCTACTGTAGAAATAAATAATAATGTATGTTGAGTTTATATAAAGTATATAACAATATATAACAAGAAATATAGTGGTATAAGTTTTATACTATAAACATTACTTTCATGTAAATGACTCTAAATTAAAAATTGTACTATAAACTTTAAAGCAACTCCTAATGGTAAGAAATAAACAGTAATAAGTAAAAAGGCAAAAGGGAAAAAAATACAATGATACAAAAAGTTCTTCATTCAAAAGAAGGTAGCAAAAGAAAAATAAGATAAGATACAAAGATTGGACCAACAGGAAAAAAAAACCAACAAAAATGAAGATTTAAACCCAAATATATCAAAAACTACATTAAATGTAAGTAGGCTAAATAAACAAAATTGCAGTAAATGTTGTATTTGATAAAATAGTGGTATCTGACTATTTGTTGTCTGACAGGAAACCAGTATTAGACATAATACACAAATAGGTCAAAAGTAAAACAATGGGGAAAATATATCTTATATACATTAATAAAAAAGAAGGCAGAGGGGCTATATTAATACTAAAAATATATAATCAAAACAGTAAGATTATAATGAAAAAGGATAAATTTAATGAGAGGTCATAACAATTCTAAATGTTTGTCCACATGATAATGGAGCTTCAAAATAGATAAAACAAAAGCACAGAATCCCAAAAAGAAACAAAGAAATACATAGTATTTACACGCCTCTCTTTCGTTAATTGGTCAATGCGACAGAAAATCAGGCTAAATAAGACTTGAAAAACATAATCAGCTATTTGACCTAATTAGTACTTATAAAACACTTCACTCAATAACAGCAAAATAATTCAATTGTTGAGCTATAACAAATCTTAATATAACTTAAAAGAATCCAAATCATACCAGATGTTTTATCACAATGTATTAATTTAGAAATGAATAACATATACATTTCTACAAATACTCCAATATATGGAAAGTAAACTAACTTCTCAGTAACTCCTGAGTCAAAGATGAATCAAAAAAGAAATCAGAAAACATTTTATGCTATATAAAATGATAACTAAATATAACAAACTTTGGAGGATATACTTAAAGAAGAATTTAAAGGAAAATGTATAAGTTAAGTAGTTAGCTTGATAGGCATTTTGCTTTCTGGATTGGATAATTGGTAGAATCTTCTTAAAATCCAATCAAAAATATGTATGTATGTATACCAAGATCTTTAACTTTAATATTTAACCTTTAGAAATATAACGGAGAATAACAAGCAATAATAATACATATTTTATACATTAGAACATTCACTGCAACTACTTTTGTTACAGAAAGAAGCAGTAAGTGACACACAGAGAGGCAGCAGAATGGAAGTAAAATAATAAATTTACTCATCGATAAAGTTTGATCACACATATGCCGTGCCTGGATCGACAACACACTGGGTTACAACTCCTCCTTTTATAGGGTTTCACAGCCTTGACTTCACTTGGGTGGTTACATTTCATTCTCATAGTTCAAATCACGGTCGGTCACAGAACAGTTAATCTTTTCAACCCAGACTTATAAAAGAAAGTTATGGCCCCATTCCTAAGGACGCCTGTGCTCATGGATGGGCGTCCCTGGCTCTGTCTACACAAGCACTGCATGCCTTTCAGCCTCTCCACTCTGCTCTATGCACTCTCCACCATGCAGTCTCCTCACCAGGTCCACTGTGGGTCAGCCCTGTGGAAGCAGTTCCTGTGGGCACAGCTCTGACTTCCCAATGATGATCCAGCACACCAAGAAAAGTGCCTGGCACACTGCACTCAACAAATATGTCACATAAAGGAGCAAATTATCTTTTTCTATAAATAGTACAGTATTTCAAAAAATGTTTCCAGAGTATTTCACTTATTTTGAAAAATATGATAAGACTTTTTAAAAGTCTTTCACTATCTGACAACCAATCAGTCAAATCTTGTTAAGTCATTGCATTTGCTTTTCTTCTAAATTTGGAACACCAGCCAATTAATGAGGTTTCCTAACATCTAAATTCTCATCTAAATTCTCAACATCCATATTTCTTTATCTGTCCCTGAAATATGATTATCTCCTTTTTGATTTCCCCTGTCCTCCAGGTTTTCCATCTTCTTAAAATCCTTTAAATCCTAGTTTTAAAAAATGATTGAGGAGGACTGGGTTGAAAACCTAGAAGTTAGAAACAGATGTCAATATTCAATGTGGGTGAACTGTTTCAAAGGCGGGGCACATATTAGGAAGAAGCTAAAACACACTATATGCTCACACCAAAGTGCAAAGCTTCAACTCCAGCAGAACTAACAACTGCTCTAGGATCTCAGTGTGGATACCTCAAAAACTGGGAAAAGAATGCTAACCCTACATTCTACACATTCAATGCAATGATCAAATAAAACACAGGTGCCCCTGACTTATGAACTAGGTTCGTCCTTGAAGGAATTAGTTGATGAGGGCTCAGGCTCCTCTACACAGCCTCCAAAGTCTCTCTCCTGTCCACAGGAAGAGCTCAGTGTCCTTACAAAGACCCTGGCCCAGGATTTCTCAATGAACCACACACAGAAGAGGATGCTGTCCTGTTCCTTCCAGAGCTCTTTAAGAGTTAAAGAGACCATCTGAGACCATCTGGAAGCACAAGTGGCTGGCATTTGGGTTGTAACTCAAGAGTTTGGTTGTAAGTTAAAACTAAAATTCTGATTTTAACCCAAGTCAAGCCAGTCATCACTTGAGGGCCCACTGTAAAGGAAATAAGTGAGTTTTAATAAAAATTTGAGGTATTCTTCCAGCTACTGTTTAATTATCTAATTGATATCAAAGATATACAATTTTTCATTATTCAGAAATTCTTATGGAATATAGCATATAATTTCATGATAGTTAAAAAAAGAACATTCTGCTTGCCACAAACAGAGACCCCATAGGGACACAGCACAATCCTGGGTCTTTAACCTGTTACACACTGAAAGAGCATGGTATAAGTCTTCTTCTGAGGCAGTCAGGGACTTAAAATCTGTTTTTGCTAAAATAATGACTCTTCCCATGGACCTGCGGATGCCCCATGGGCACAAAAAGCAGAACAAGGCCTGACCTTCATTGTGCATCTGTCTCCTCTGCTACTATGAAGCTGGGTAAAATCCTGCTCAGCTCTGCACACAGGCATGCCAACCATTCAGGGGGCGTCTCTCTGACAGTGGGCAGCACAAGGCTGATTGGCCCTGAATGTATACAGCCTGGCTCACCTCTCTTCAAGACTGAGGATACCATAGTAAGCAGTTTAGAGGGACATGCAACTGCCAGGGAGGCCCCAGAAGTCTCTAGTCATTGTCACCTGTGGTTCCAGAGAGCCTCAGCAGAACCGAGACTTGCCTAAGCAAAAACTCATCACACAGAGGTTGGGTTAGGTGATCAGGACCAGGACTTCTGCTAAAGCATTTTTTTTTTTTTTAATCTAAAGCCTTCTTTTGAAACCAGGCCTGAACTAATGACCAAGCAAACTGCAGACCAGTCAAGTGCCTTCAAAGACAGTCCTATTCCACTGTTAGGGGCCAGTCTGAGTCTGAGGTCCCTGCCTCTCTGCTCTGAACTTCTGACTACCCAGTATTCTGCCTATGCCTGTAACAGATAAGTCCTGAAATGGTTTTCTGTGCTGATTACTGGAGAACCTTTTTGGGGCAAGCTAAGGCTCCTATCTCTTCTTTGGAAGAAGATACTACTACTCAGATGCTAACATACTCACGTATCAAACGTTCATGACAAAGCTTAGGTGGTTTTCACACAAGATCTAGCTAACAGTTATTGGATGGATAATGAACACGTGAATGCATGAACATTCCTAGCTTTAGTCAGCACTGAGTCATTAGTGTAGATGCAATTTAATGAGCAAACACTCTGGATCTCAAAGTTAGGTACAAAGGAGGGCTCTTGATTTATAATTTGCACCACTTTGGCATTTACGTTCATTTCATTTGAGAACAAAAATATACATTTAAGTTCTAAAAGCTATATTCATTAAATCAGATGTGAGTTTTCAATATGAGAAATTTAGATTGTTGTTAGGAGCATAAGAAGAAATAAAGACTAATTTTGGTTTCCACTTCATTTCCTTGTATACAAGTAGATACATTTTTTAAATTCTAAGCTTAGACTAGTTCTTATTCTATTTCTCTCCCACAATGCGTATACTGCTACATTATTAGGGGAAAAAATGGGTCAAGCCCTGTTAGATATTCAGTGTGGGTGGAAATCCTTTGAGAAGCTTTCTGGGGATGCCTCAAACATGGGAATTGCTGTTGAGATTCCAGGTGAAAAAGATAAAACTCTGTCAGTAGAAATATCTCTTATAAATAAACTCTTTCACACCCACTAAAAAGAAGGTTAGAAAGGTGCCTGAAATATAGCAATTAACCAATATCACTGCAAAGTTTTAGTGCAGAAAATCCCACGCTGGGCCTACAGATTGCACACAGTATGTTCCCTTAGTATTCTTGTTAATACAAAAATAATGCTCTAAGACACAAAATGTTAATATAAAACCACTTTATTATTTCTTCTGACTCTTGATATCCTTAATTTTACATGGTAATTTAGTATATAATATTGACTTCCTCTTTCTTATAAAGAAATGATTAATTTCTCTATAGGAGTTTGATCTGCTACATCTAAATTTCTCAGATCTCGAAAACACATGAGCATTATCAGAGTCTGAAACAGTTTCTTTATGAAACAGCATATCAACATGATTCTGTAATGAACATGCATGCACTCCTGCATCCACACCCTTGGCACAAGATCTGAACCGTAAACAACAGGGACAACGAGCTTCTCTTCAGTGAAAGCTGAGAGGATGGACTGGACTTTGGGCTCGCACTCTGGAAGGAAACCCATATCTAAGCAGCCTGTCAAAGATTTCTATGGGAATATTTTGTGAGGAATTCAATCTGCAGTTTTTCTCTTTTTCTCTCTAGAACCTAAATCTGGATGTAAAACGTCATTTGTTCTCTCATATAGTAAGCAAAATAAATTTAGAATGTTACATCTAATTTGTACTTCTTTTACATATTTGATACAGAAAAGAGCAAAAGCATCATCCTTCCAGTTACCATCCACCGGACAGTAGCCGAGTATCGACTACGTGCCAGCATTCTGAAGGCACAGCATCCACGAGACACAGCATACTCTCTAAGAGCAGATAAAACAGAGCAGTAAGCCACAGAGTAGCGCAAGACTGGAAAAGGGGCTGAGTTGTGTGAGGGGATGGGAGAGACACTGAAATGCAACGGGGACGTCTGGGTGAACCTGGGGGCGCAGTGCTTGGTCTCAGAGGGTAAATCACTCTGCGTAGACAGCAGGGCAAGAGGCAACATCACGAGTTCATGGAAGAGAAGTTAGGGCTTCATAAGGCTTGGGGAGATGCTGCTGTGAATTCTTAAGGGATGAATCCAGAGAAAAGACAGGCTGGGCCCTCCACTGCTGCCTGGAGTAAACAGGAAAGTCTGACTTTACTCTGACAATCATGTTGCATCAACCAGAAAACTACAAACATGTTACCATGGAAAAAATATCTGTTATATAGAAGTATGATCTGAAGAGCTCATTTAACCTGATCAGTGGACTGGTAATGTGAGCAGGGACAGCTTATCAAACACTGTGTTTGGACAATAAAATGTATGTAATAACTGCTCGTCTGCCTCATACAGCTTTGCTGTAATGCTATTTAGTTTAAATAACATGGCACTCCGGGCATGGTGGCACACGCCCGTAATCCCAGCACTCGGGAGGCTGAGGCAGGAGGACAGCTGTGAGTTCGAGACCAGCCTGGGCTACGTAGTGAGTTCCAGGTCAGTCTCAACTACACAGTGAGACCCTGTCTCAAAAAACCAAATAAATAAATAAATAAATACATAACATAACATGGAGCAACATTTCCATGTTGTAAAAGCAGGTTTTCCTTAATCCTTACTGTTTCTGGGTACATACACTTCCTGCTCTGCTTAATATCTATCTCCTGATAGAGTAAGGAGAGATCACGCTGATCTTTTTATGTATTTGTACTCCCAGACTGTGGCTTGGTTTGCCCCCAGATAAGAATTTCTTGAATTGAATTAAATGAGTAACAATTAAATAACAAACAAGAAAACTAAGAATATATATTCTAAAAATAATGATTTTTGTTTTAGAGTATGTTTAGTACTTCCCAGCCAGAGCAACCTGCAGGGTCCTGAAAAGCTATCTGCTCGGTAATGAGCTCTCCTTGTGGTACTGAGACCTCATCTCAGTTTCCCAGTATTCCCCAAGCCAAGTCCATTTCTTCACACACACACACACACACACACACACACACACACACACACACACACACACACACACACACACAAACACACACACACACACACACACACACACACACAGCAGGCACGAAAATGAACGCTGCATTGTATATTAAACTTAGAGTGTATTCTCTTGGGAGACAAGACTAAAATACTAAAGTAGATAATTCAATCCAGCAGCTGTTGGTTTCAGTTTTACTTTAAATATCAGATAAAAATGGGAGTAGAGAGAACTGGAGGATTATACATGTAATTAGAGAAAACTCATTTTGAGTTAATTAGCTTGTGATGTTACAGAAAATATAACTATTGTTTTCCTTCTTTTAATAACATAGAAGCCCAAACATAAAGAGTTCTACTAAAATTCTCTCATATGTAATAAAATGTGCCTCTAATTTTGTACTGTTTAACCAAGACAAAATAACATGAAGTCTTTCTAGGTATAGTTATTCTTGTACTGAACATGCTGCTATTCTTACCCGGTACCATATGGATATGTTCAAATGACGTAGGCAATAAAAATGGATTATCTCAAGTTTGTGAAGAGGTAATTCATCTTTTCATAGCTATAATATAAATATCACTTACATTTCAAATATGCATGTTAACTCTCATGAATCAGTTCAGTAAACTTTTAAGCCAAATATTCTAAGAATAAATCTGTAACAACACTACTTGAGAACAGTTGTGATTAATATGTAGGTCTATAGTTAAATTTGCATTTGTCAGAAAACAAAAAGCAGAGTTTATTTGACATAAACACAGGCTGTGTCTCTTTGCATCAGTAATAAGCTAAATAACAGCAATAAAAACTTAAATCTACAGATAAAAAAGATGACTCGGGGAACAGCCTTGCAGAAATTTCAGGCTTCAGAATAAGAAGGGGCCTAACAGTTAAATCCCAGAAAACCTTCAAACTACTCCAAGGAAGAATAAGCAGATTCTGGAAAGCCAACAGCATTTATACTCAGGAGAGCAGCATCACAGAAGTGCGGCCATAGGCAAGAGCTGCTGATTGGCCGGTGACACTCGCAAAGTAGTAGTTAGTATGGCCTGAAGTCAGGAATTTACAACCAGTAAAAAGTAGGCCTGAGGGTAAAAGACCATGATAAGGCTGAGGGAGCCACTGTGGAGGCTCTCTCAGTCCTTTGGGGGGTTCTGACAAATCCTTGGCCTGGCTACCACTACCACAGTCAGCAAGGGACTCCTCCTCCTACAGTTCAGAGGAGTCCGAGGGGCTGCTGGGGACACAGGGCCTGGTGAGGGCCCAGTCTGCTGAAGAGGGAGACTCTTCCCGGCCATCCTGAGTACCGTCAAGGGGTACCAACATTCACACTACCGACACGGGCAGCAGTCTTAAGTGTTCATGCTGATTACAGGAAAGAGCCTGTGACAGCAGCTAGGCTGATGCCAGAACATTTTGCAAGGTGAAAGAAGTTGAATGCAGTGTTCTGGATCCCAAAACGTATTAATTCTATGTATGCATGCTAATGAACCCAGCCAGAAAAGATGAAATAATAGCCGATCATCCTCTTGGTGTATGCTAATGAAACTTACTAAACTCTTACCATAACGAAAATAATAATTTGCTCAAATATGTATTATCTAACATGAGTATAACGAGGCAACAATAGCTAATATTTAGTTTTTTGAGATAAGAATACAAATTCAAAAAGGTTAAATCTAAAATAAATATTTGGTTATTTTCCACTACTGGGGATTGAACCCATGCTAGGTAAGCACTCCACCACTGAGTTGCATTTCCAGCAAGAATTGTGATGTAAGGGCAACCCCAGAAACACACAAAAATACAGTGCATACCTGTGTATTTGTGCACATAAAATCGTTTCATCAGAAACAATGCTCAATCTATTTTCATGTTGTGTATTTTGATATTCCAATTCTATTCCAGCCCATGAAATACTGATTAAGACTCGATATAACAATTTAATGATTCAGTAAAAGTTCTAAGCCCAGTCACCACTTCTGGGAGATGGGTACTACCAGCATCCCCCATTTTAAAGATGAGAAGTTAAGCAACTCATTCAAGCTTTCAAAGTGAGGAAGTAGCAGACCTGGGACTTGAAACAGACAGTTTGGCTCCAGAGTTAGAGGCTTAGGCAGGGCAGATGTTGAGCGACTGAACTCCAGGCACAAGTGGAAGCCTCACAGTGTGTTTACACGGCAGGGGAAAGGAGAGGGGCAAAGGGACACCAGTGTTCAGCTCTCTAACCCAGTGAACGGATGGACGTTTCCGAGACTGTTCCCTTCGCCCAGAGAGAAGAAACAAGCAGAAGAGCCTCGGCAGCGAAGCACTGCTCACCTCCTGTGAGAACACATTCTGGCGGGCTTGGGTTACAGCCAGGTTCAGTTTCTTCCTCCATTCCTTCTTTGTACTGGCCAGGGAGGAAGAACAGAATTCTTGAACGGTCTTTCATTTATTGTCATAAAATTAACTTCAATTTAATCCATACTCATGGAACATAATTCTTCCTTAGAATGCATTTTTAAAATAATTGAGAACCCCCCTAAAATGGGACACCAGAGAGCATGAAACCAAAGCTGAATTCTAATAGGATGATGAAGAAAAGAAAATCGTCTATACCCAACCACCATAAGCTTTCATACTGCAGCAACTCCTACCCTTCCAATTGATCTATGAATACTTTCTAAGTTCGACCTTTTCCAACTTTATACAACAGGCTGAATATTTTCCTTCCAGTGTAAACAGGACCATGTCTGTCCCCTGCTTTGAATACTTTGGTGCCTTCCCAGGTCTTCATGGAGAAGTACAGAACCCCTCAAAGGTCGTGCATGAACTGGCCCCAGCTGGCCTCGGTCACCAGCCCTTCTCTGGCACGGCTTGCTCCGCGTTTCCTCCAGTGCGCCGTTCTCCCTGTACAGACCGCACTGCGCTGTTCTCACGACCACCAACGCTCTCACTTGTTCCAGCAGCCCTCGCTCCTGTGCACAGCTAGCAGTCACTCCTCTTTCAGGTCATGACCTGGACTCACAGCCTGTGGGAATCTTCCAGATGTTCTGGACTCCTTTAGATCCTCATGTCCTATTCTTCTCAGAATATCCTGCACTCATGATCACAACTGACAATGTGAAATAGGAAGAAAAGGGCTAAAGGTGTAGGAGAAGTGGGGAGGGTAGGGGAAAGGGAATAAGGTAAAGGAAAAAAATAAGAGAAAATGAAAAAATGGAAATAAAATTTTAGTAAACAGGGAAGGGAGGAGGGGGTGAAGGAGGGCATGGGTATGGGGAGAAAATGAGAACCAAGACCTGTCATGTAAAGGTACAAGAACCCAATGATGAATGCAACTGTACTGTATACCTAAAATGTACCAATAAACTCAATGAGGAAAAAAAGAGTCATGATCACAGCTGGAATTGAACAACTATGTGTGATATTATCTGCTTCCCACCTATTTTCAGCTCACAGTGGTGAAGACAGATTGGACTCTGTGTTTTAATCCCTCCAGGACCCTCAGGACTAGCAGACTGCCTGAAACCTCGTAGGGCAATATATGTTTATGACACATAGTACACATATTCCTCCAGCCCTAAAGTTACGTTAAGTAAACCAGAGTCAAGTACTTTTATCTCCACAAACAAATATCTTCATTATGCAAGGCTTGAGCAAATAATGCTTAATGGGAGAAAATACAATGTCCCGTTTTAGTAATCGTTATGTAAAATACTAAACTATGAAGGACCATCATCAATAGTTCAGGAAGGTTTAGTCAATTCTTCCAAAGATCCTTCTTCTCATGTTTGTTTATATTTATGAAAATTCATTCACTTTGACAGCGCATAGCAGAACTGACAACCTAAGGTTAGGAAGATTAATAACAGCTGTGTCTCATATCTTATTCTGGCAGTCTACATGGAAGATAAAGTTGCTTTAAACATATTCTTTTACATGTTTTTTACACTGGTCATGACTCAGAATGCCTTGGTTTGAGTCCTGGCCCTGCCGGAGAAGCTGATTAAATGGCTTCTAGTATAACACTGGAGTGTGGCTGATGGAGCATAGGGTGCAAGTCTGCTGCCAAAAGCTCTAGACTTGTCTTTCCAAAATTTACAAAGAAAATTTTTAAAAATAGCTACTCAACAGGAAACAAAGGTAAATGTTAAACTGCAAGTCCTAGACAACAGTCTAGAAATTAGACTGCATCAACTAATTTAGGATGCATTCTTTTATACAGAAAAATGTAGTTGTAACTCTCTAGTTAAAGACCAGAGAGCAAACTTTAAGGAAAAAGTGGAAGTCAGGATGCTACAGGATGGAGGAGTAGGAGGTCCCGGATTTCACTCCCCCAGTACCACAGGTGGTTCAAGTAGCAACTGTCCCCAGACAAAACCAGCTCAGCACAAACCTCAACGTGTAGAAGGAAGCTTGGCTTACCTCCTTGGCCCAGAGAACTGAACACAATTGGCACTGGAGGTGCAGGAGAAATGGTCTTTCTTTGACCATGTTCTCCTTCTGCTCCCTTAGCTGACATAGCACCACACAGAAAGGACTTCCTGTGACCTAGTCTCTCCAGCAAGAAAAGAAAGCCATCAAGGTGGACACTGGCTAACATAAGGCTCCAAGATGCTACTCAAGAAGGTGACTGCTTTCTCATCTTCTGGGGAAAAGGAAAGGTAGAGAACCGCAAGACCAGAACACAGGGGTAGAGTAGAAAACAAGCAAGGAGGTGGAGTCCCCAAAGAGCAGTGTGCAGGGTTTTGTGACAATTCAGAGTATCTGCCTCCAGTCATGTTGAATTAGAGGTACCAGGCACAGCAGAGTTCATTCCAAAGCAGAGCTGGTTGCTCCAATAAAGATGAAGATCTCTAGATGGCCAGCACTGGCCTCTACATCAGGGGCCTGCCCACAGAAGAACAGCTTCACTGTAAATTTTGAAGCAAAAATACATTAGTACTGGCCCACCTGGAACACAGTCAGCACACTCTGCAGCCAAAGTTAATCCAAGTCCTCTCTGAGGGAAAGAAATAAGCAATACAGTGAATTTTTTAAAAAGCGGGCACTGGTTTTGCCTGGGAATTTAATCAGAGCATCCCATGTCTTCACAAACTACAGCCAAAAAGGGTAAAGAGAGGTAAATCTCAACCATGCACCACTACTGGGGACAGCAGATGGCCCACCCATCCAAATCCCCTTAGTCTTAGGGATCCTCCTGCAACTTTGTCCAACTGTTGGGCAGAAGAGACTGCAGGATGCTTAAAACATCTGAGCTAAAAGCTGAGCTCATCTAGTGGTCTTGCTGGATAGCCAAGCATGTGCAACTGGTGCTCCTGAACTTAGAACCAAGGCACACTCAGCCATCTTGAAAACCTGAAAGGAAGATTACAGCCAACTGGTCCTTCCTCTGCATGCATGCGCGTGCGTGCACATGTGTGTGTGTGTGTGTGTGTGTGTGTGTGGCATAGGCACATTATTATTATGCCCCACTCGAGGGTTTCAGATGGGAACAAGGACTACATTGGCAGTCAGGCAAGAGGTCATGTGTGTTACACTATGGCACAAAATTTGTTTAAATTTTGCCCATGTCCTGACACTCTGCAGAAGACTGAGATTAAGGCAGTAGACTAATTAATATGGCAAAGGAAATTTCAAGACAGACTAACATTCAGACTGTGACATGGCTGTTTTAGCCCAATTTATAGTCAGAGTCAGAGACAAAAAAAGGCAGAGCAGAGAAATTTGAAAAAGTACTTTTGGTCCAGTGGACCCATGTACAAAGTTGGGGCCAAAGGAAGTAAGGCTGCTACAGAATTAATGTCATTAAAAGAAAATCAAGTATTTCTATAGAAACATGGAAAAAAATGCCTCAAGGGCATTTCACGAATCAGCAAAACTGAACCCAAACTTTCTTTTAGGAATAGAGTCCCTGGAAGAGCATACTAGAGAAGGGCCTCCTAGGGAATTAGTTTTCCAGGATTCATTTAACCATGGTCAGCCATCCAGACACTCAAAAGGTGCTTCTGCCATGATCCAATGGTTCCTGCTGCTGCTTTTTCTGACAGAAAACCTTGGCATTGTCCAAGTGATAATGGTTTTACTGGCACACTGAATGTCAAGAGTTGTGGGGTCAAGGAGGCTTCTACCCAGATCTCAAAGGAGGGTGTGGAAAGTCAGGAAAGATGTCCCTGAAGGGGCAGTGGGAATGTGGCCAATAGTACAGTGGAGAGTCCAGGAATTCTGCAATGCCAAGAACATGGAATGTCTGCTGATAAAAACTGCAGGCTATGAATGCAGCCAGCTCAGAGAAGAGGCCTTGTGGGCTGCAACTGCAACCAGGCCATAGGGATGGGTGCAATCCAAGTTCTTTGGCACTCACATTTTACCACTATGAACACTGGATAGGAAGCTACAGGACTAGATTTTGGTCTTGCTTTGGTCTGACTCTTTTCTATCCCTCTGTTCTTTTCCTGTGAAATAGGAGTGTTTATTCTCTGATATTATACCTTGGAATTATGTAAACTGTCTTTGATTTTTACATAGTTCTACCACAGCTAAGAGTTTTCCTTGAGTCTCAAATGAGATTTGAACTTGGATTTTGGAAAAATACTGCAACTGTTGAGACTTTGGAGAAGGAATTATTCTGGATTGCTGCATTATGTTAGGTGAAATTGTGAACTGTTATTGTCTGTTTTTAGAGATTAGGTATGGTTTAGGAAGATGTGTCTGAGTACTAAGTTGAAAAGTGGCAGAAGAGGCAGTTAGGGTACAACTTCAACTTGATCAGCTTTGGGATTCACCCAAAGGATTCCTGCAGCACATGTCTAGGTGTATCTGGGTAGGTTGTGAAGGCATGGCCTTGGGGTCTAGGTCTGATCCTTTCCTCTCTGGCACTCTTCCCATTCTGTGCTTCCCGGCTGCCATGAACTAAGCAGCTTTGCTCTGCCATGCTCTTCAACCATAATGTCTCTGCCTTGAAGCCAGTCAATCATGGACAGAAACCATGAACAAATTAAAACTCTTGTGTTTTAAGTTGTAGGTGCTAGGTTTTGTGTTTCAGTGAATGAAAACCTGTCTAATACACAATACACGAACAACACAATAAGTTTGACAGAAAATAAAAAACAAAAACCCAAGTTTAGAAAAAACCTAGAGATGAACAATCTAGCTATAAAGCTGGAAAATACAATAAATGCTTCTAAGAGCTGACTCAATCAAGCAAACTCAACAAAGAACATGTGAAATTTCTCAGAGGATCAAAAAACAAAAAGATAGCCTAGAGGAATTCTGGGACATTATAGCAACACTTAATTTATTATTCCACAACTTATGAATTATTCAAGAGAAGAAAAAGAACAGAAAGTACATTTAAAGAAGTAGTAGATAAAAACTTCCTCAATGTTATCCACAGTCTTACATTCCAGAAGAAAAAGAGTAAGATTTGTAAAATTCTCAAAATTCTATACCAGCTTGTCCTGTAAGAAGGCATGAGAAACAGTCACAGGTACAGAGAAGTCAGACACGCCTCTTCTGCACAGTCTAAAAAAATTAAACATGTACTTAGCTAACTGAGACAGAAGGCTACTTGACAAACTCAAAATGGAACTTACAAATATTAAAAGGATAGAGGTATGCATTGGAATACTTAAATGGTATTAAATAAAAACTATAAGATAAATCAAATGGTAACTAATAATTATCAGAAGAGCAGACATTTAGTATATAATATCTAAGATAAGATGTAAGGTGGGAAAAGAAGTGAATAATAAAAATATTAATTTCTCACTTTACATGAGGTTAATTCAATAAATATTACTCTACTCTGCATACTTGATAAAAATAAATATTTTTACTTTGAAAAATACTAAAGCAGCCAATAATAACTTAAAAAATAAAAACGGTATGTAATCAAAATCATGAGAGGAAATTGTAAAAGCAAAATTCCAGAAGTCATAAAAATTTCAATGAAACAGAAACAGAAAATAAAAATTAAGACAACACAACAAGAACAAGTACATTTTGATATAACTGTTTTTCTATTAAATAATATACTCAGATTTATTTACACAAATTCCATCTGGTATTTATTGCTTATAAGAAGCTCATGTAAAATAACACCACGTAGAAAGAATTCAAATATCAATGTGAATATGGATGACTATATTAAAATTAGAATTGTAGTAAGTTATAACTACATGATGAAAATTACAACTAATAAAACTATGTTTTAAGATAATAAAATAGAAATTTGTTGGTGATGCATAAGAATCAACTTTACAAAAAAAATATATGTAAATCAGGAGGAAATATACCAAACTATTAACATTGGTGCTCAAAGTATGAATTATTTTGTTTCTCAATATATTTATTCATGTTATGATTTTAACTAAGAAAAATTACAAAGGAACAAAATAATGAAATAAATGAAAAGAAAAATCGGTCTTCTGGAACACAATACAAACTAAAGATATCTATTATTTCCAGTTTAATTAGATATTTAATACAGTTGATCAAAATAATTTCCAAGAAAGTTAAAAAATAAATATATATAAAATATAATAAAATATTGACAATTAAAAAGACAGTGAATTATATAAAATCATTAATGCTGATTCTCTTAGACTGTAGAAATATGGATGAGTGTAATTTCTATTATAAATTTTCCCCAATGAGCAAATACACTTTCATAAACTGTTGAAAATAACAGATTATTACATTCTTAAATTATAGTAAAATGATGCAATAGTTTATGGCTCTTATTTTCTTCTTTGTACAATGGCTAAATTCTCTAAGCGGTATACAAAATACATATTGTTCCTCAAGACACAAGAAAAATAAAATGTGTTAAAATTATCCACCAAAATCCATCTTGCACCACATTAAGTCAGCCAACACCCAACACTTCATTCCTGCAAGTTAAATTTTTTCTTATGGAACCTTCAGAGAAAATGAGCTAATGCTTCAGTTTCAAACAACAGGTGATATAAACGTTATCTTTTCTGAAAGAGCTAAAATGGGTTGACCCAAAATTCAGCCTTCCCATGAATTGTTTGTATTTCTATGAAAATGTTAGCTTCTATTTCTACCTTAGTTTTTACAAAGAAAAGAATAAGAACTTTTTCAGGAGAAGCCTAAAGTGTTTTTTAATGAGAAAGAAACAAATAACTAAAAGGAAGAAATCACTGTATTTCTTCAAAGGATATTCATGTGAAAAATGACGTGTCCTTTACCACAAATTTTAATTATGTATTTATTTTTAAGATGATAATCTAATTTGTCCTTCTAGTCAACTATCCATTTATCTATCAACCCGAGAAATAATCATGTCTAAGTTTTTCTTTCCTGTGTATATTTTACACTATTACAACATGTATGAATTCATAAATAATATACAGCATTACTTTGTGTTTTCTAATTACACAAGTTTCTAGAGCTGCGATCCTACAATCTCTGGGTTTGTCTCTTCAAACTTCTGTCCCTTCCCTTCAACCTCACTCCACCATGGGCCCAGTCCTTCTCAAGTTCTCTGCAGTTATACATGCAAACAATGCGGCACACAGATTGTGACAAGCTTGAGGATATATTTGTTTAGACATCGATTTTTATATTTAAATAAGATTCCAAGCAAATTATGTGTTTCAATACCAGGTTAATAATGTTCACTCACAATAGAGAAGAATATCCTTTCCTCCATATCTTTATTAGCAAAACTGCGTTTCTCCGGGGTGTTATACCATTTTTATTTTATCTCCTTCATTACTGCTTCTGACTTGGAGCAACTTTTCTATGAATCATCCGTTCTATGAATCATCCTTTTATATGTTTTGTTCCTTTGCAAAATTGGATGCTGTGATCTTTTTATCAAATTTGTAAAACTCATCCTGATAGATATCAAATCCTTCTATATTAATAACCCTCCTGTATTACTGCACTTTTGTTTCTTTTCCAAATTGACTGGAAATGATCATATTTTGCCATATCGTCTAAATTTACATAACCGGATGTGGCTACTGTTTATTTATGATTACTAATTGTGATTATGAAAGTTTCTCACCCCTCATTATGCAGGTAGTCTCTTCAGTTTTCTCACAGAAAGTCTATGTTCAATTTTTCATGCAGTGTTACTCCATCATGAAGTGAGGTTTTATTGTGACTTAAAATAAATGTCTGTTTTATTATCCTCATGCCTGACAGGTATCATTATCAGTATTATTTCATTAGTACACTATTTTCTTAATGAATTCAAAGACTTTCTGTCTTCCATTAAATTCTTTAATTTTGTCAATTCTATTTCTGGACTCTGTTCTCTATACTCTACCTGCCTGATCTGAATGCCAATGCCAAATTTATCTCATTATAGTGATTATATAATATGGTCTGACATCAGGAAAGGCAAGGTTCCTATTTTTTTTTTAACTCAAAGACTTTGTCATCTCCCCAAATCCATATACACTTAGGAATATTTTATATAATTTTAGATACTTTTGAGAATGGCGTATTCTTCCCTGTTTACCCTTTCCAAATATTGCCATTTGAATGGATTTGAAATTTTTATGTCTTTTGAGAGTTCAATTGTTTGATCAAATTATAAGAAAATATTTTAACCTTTTTTAAAATTAATTTTTAAGACCTCCTAAAAATACTGAGTAATGATACTTATAAAGTAAATTCTATCTACCTTAAAATCTGATTTAAACTACATATAATAGTATTTTACAGGTGTTATGTAAATAAATGCTGTTTGTGCTTGATTAAGACGGTGTTTTACACCTAAGTATTTTCCTTATACTCTCCTGTTAGCTTAGAGGTTTTAAATAAGAACAGTGAGCTAATTTTTATCATGATTATCAACCTATCACTGACAAGATCTTTATATGGAACCATTCTTGTTTTCCTGAAATATACACTGTTAAGTGATATGTATTATTCTTCACTGGATTTTATTAGCCAAAAGGTAAAAAAACAATGGTATAATTCTTTTAGTTAAATAACATGTGAGTTAAATATATTAATGTTTTCTTTTCAATGGTTTTATTTATTAAT
Source organism: Fukomys damarensis (assembly GCF_012274545.1). Classification (NCBI taxonomy): domain Eukaryota; kingdom Metazoa; phylum Chordata; class Mammalia; order Rodentia; family Bathyergidae; genus Fukomys; species Fukomys damarensis. The sequence goes on from NW_022900928.1 coordinate 4,536,628, forward strand.
TAATGAGGATGGATTTTTTATTTTATATTATTTCTACTACAATTTGGTTGTAAAATATGCTGGACTCATACAATGAACTAAAAGAGCTTCCCATGTCTGTCATGGTCAGGAGCAGTACAAAGGGCACTGTCCTTGCTTATTTTTTTAAAAGGTAGGTAATTGGCACGTGTTATGTACGTGTTCCAACCATACAGCAGGCATACAAACATCACTTACTGCAAACACGTACACAAAAGAAGGGACAGTGTCAAGCAATGGAAGGGAGGGAAGGGAGCGAACAGAAAGGGGATGAGAAAAGGACGTAAGCGGTGCTGTGCACCTGGACCAGTTCCCATAGGAATGCAAACACTATGTACTACACACATGTACCGATATACTAAAAACTTTTTTAGGTTAGATTAACAAAAAATCACTTGGCCAGGGTACATTTTTCCCATGGATTTTAATAACCTTTCAAAGATGGTAATGACCCATTCGAATGCTACAGTTGAGTCCGTCGTGATAATATTTTCATAAGATGCCATATGCCATTCATTTCTATAGGTTTTGTAATTTACCAAAGTTGGGCTTGTACATTATCTTATAATTAGCTTATCTTCTTTTGTTTTGGTTCCGGGGAATTGAACTCGGGTCCTTGCGGCTTGTGAGGTAGGCAGTAGAACGACTGAGCTAAATCCCTGGCATGATTAGCTTATCTTCTGCATATGATTGATCTTCTCTCAATCCTAATCAGACCTTTATTAGTTCTAATAATCAGGGTGAAGGCATATTTTGCTATTTCACAGTAGATATCCTTATATTTTCCCCTGATTTCATTCTTTCCTTTTATTTTTTTCACGTTTTCAGTTTCCCAGATTACAGTTTTCATCAGTATTAATTACTTCTTCCAAGTTTATTTTTATTTATTTTGTTGTTCTTTATCAACTATATGTGTTTGGAAAAAAGATCACATGGCTGATGAAGGAAAATGGTCAGAAAGTTTGAAGCAAATTAGTCTAATTAAAATGAGTTTAATAGGCTGGGGATCAAAATTCATGTCCCAGATCTGTCCCTATTATGTCTCATACATCTCGTGCGCCTTTTAGCAAATTATTAAATCTGTGCAACTAATAGTTTTCACATATAAAACTAAAGAAAATTTAGAGCCTGAAGGTTCTTGTTGGGTAGAAAAACTGCACCTGGTAAAACAAAATCTTGAAGAACATATACCTAGCTACATTGCTGAAGAAAGATTTAAAAAGTAAAAAGACAACAAAAATTACAATTATATTGTTAAACTACATTCTCACACTACAATTAAAAGTAAATAAATAACCTAGTGTTCAGGAGCTGCAAAAATCCTTGTGATTTTGCAAACAAAAGCCTAACATATTTACTTACAATTCCACTGAGGTTAATTGCATCAATTAGATTTACCAAGTCTGGGCCCAGGGAAGTGGAAAAGGTCGCACAGGAGAAGTGTGATGCGCTGCTACCTTGTTTCCCATTACCTTTTCCACGCTCACACCTTAGCTAGTGCACCAAGGAGACCACTGCACTGTGGGACAGCTGCTACTGTGAAACGAGTTCATGTTCCCACTGGTGGCCTTGATTCCAGACTATCACATGAGGGAATAAAACAACTCCCCATCTCTGAAGACAGCCCCTGATTTGAAGACAGTCCTCTTAGCTCCACCATATTTTTCTCTTGTATAATAATGGCTGTTAAACAATACATTGCATAGATTTTACTCCCAAAGTAAAACTTTTTATCGGAAGGCCACTTATCCATTAACACAATATTTTGTATTTTTAAAAGTTCAACAGTGACAGCTCCCTAATTCTGACAGCAGTTTCCTCTCAATTCACCTGTGTACTGCAGAAACGACTTAGAGAAAACAAGAGCATTCTGTCACTATACATGACTTCATGAGTTCCAGGGATTCCCACATACTTATCTACTCTGTTAAATTCTTCAAAACATACTAACATCTTAATTTTTCCCCAAAAGGGGCATTCCTGTGCTGCTGAAGATGTCTTTGATTTCCTGGTCTTCAATGATCCCCCTGCCTCAGCCTCCTGAGTGGGTAGTGATGTAGGTAAGGGCCTGCCTAACCAAAATTAATAGTTTTTACAATGAGTTATTTGCCAAAATATCATTTGTGAATGGACCGTAACACACACTCCGTCTTGCGGCCAGAAGTTATTTTTGTACTTGTTACCGAAACAGAAAAGATAGATGCTGTGATGGCATTACGATGCCACTGAAAACATTAATTACATTAATTTTTTTCTTGGTGAAAAGGGAGGAAATATTCAGTGGGAAAAACACAGAACAAACATCATACAAGGTAAACCCCAAGCTAAGCTCTGTAAGACTAAGCAATAAAACGAAATACAAGCATATTACTTACGGATGTAGCTCTGAAAGCTGCTGGGCTATGGCACAAGCTGTTGGGTCTCTGTCTAAGGCATACAGGGTAATATCCGGCTGCGCCTGGAGAAGGGCTCTTGTGTGTCCTCCTGAACCAAATGTCATATCTAGAAAAACCTAGCCGACAGAAAGAAAATTGCACTTAGCCTGAGTATAAATCCTTCTTATAAACTGCCTTAATTTTCAGAAGTACATAGTGATTTTTCAGAGCTAAGAAAAAGAATATTTTGCCAGAGTTGAAATTTGCACATATGAAATCTGGTTCAATTATAAGTGACCAATCTGAGGGAAAAAAACTATCAGTATCAATGAAATAATTCATAGTACAGTCTGGCTAATTGAGACAAACCTATGTTTGACCTGAAAGTCAAACTGGCCCACTGCTCTGCCACCAGCTTGTTACTGTGCTTGAGCACCCAGCTGATAATAATGTCTCCAATAAGTGCTTCTCGTGTGGAGAGGGCTTTAAATCAGTGTGGCTCACTTTATCACTTTATCTCAGTTTCTCTAAATGCTTTGTATATCAATTAAATGCATTCGTGGGAAGGGAGAGAGACAGGGAGAGAGAGTGACAGAGACAGAGACAGAGTGGGAGAAAGATGGAAGATATAAGGGGAAAAGAACAGAGCAAAAATAAAAGAAAATGAATAAGAATGAATATATGTAAAAATAGTCACAGGACAAATCAAATGTAACCTGGAAAATTAAAGTCTAAGAAATAAACCTAGACAAAGCCTACAGATTTTTTTTTAAGATGCTTTATTCAGACCCTTTTTTTTCTTTTTTCTTTTTTTTTTCTTTTGTTTTTTTTTTTTTTTTTTTTTTTTTTTTTCTTTTGTTTTTTTTTTTTTTTTTTTTTTTTTTTTGGTACTGCTGATCAAACTCACAGCCTTGCACTTGTGAAGCAGGTGGCAGAACCACTGAGTTAAATCCCCAATCCTGCCTACAGCTTTTTAAGTTAAAATATACACAGCCAATTGTAGGTGTGATACTAAGTAACTACATAGATTTGGAAAAATCACTTAAAGTCACAAAATCCCACTGTGTTTAGATTTCTCCAGAGTTTAAGAAGCTACTATCATCACCTGCCTAATTGGCAAGATAACACAATTTCTCGTATAAACCAAAACACTTTCCAGTGTGAAAGATTTATCAGTAACCATTTTGCCAGGAAAACAGAATACAATGTATGTGAACGAGATCTGCCAGTGCCTGGGCCATCCCACCCACATGCACTTCTGTGGATCCCATCCTACTTCTTGGCCCTTTTATGTGGCCACTTTCTAAAGAGAATGTTCAGGTCACACATGAGCAATAAACCAGCCAGGACATGTGCACGCAAGTTAGTTGATTGTGACTGATATTGGAAGTCAAGATGTGTACTCTGCCCATTCCCTAAAGTTTCAAAAACTTTTGCTGCTACCATGAAATTTAAAATCTATTACTCTAATAATACTGAATACAATGACAAATAACTTATGTCTATCAGCTAGATTTAAAACTATTTCAACAGAGTTTTTAAAAGTTCATGTACATATTAGATAAAAAGGGCAACGCCTGCAGTGGATTCAAGTATCTCCATTCCTCTACCAACAGGACACAATTACACTGTACTTTGTGGCTTCTGTTCACCAAGCTAAGTCCCGGCCTCTGATCCAGTCCCCAAGAGTTAGCCTGCCACTGCACAGAAATGAGGAGGAGATCTTCCGATTAAAGGTGAGAGGAAGGTGGGTGTGAAATACAGAAGATGTGTGAATGTGGTAAAAATGAACAAGCATTTCTTTCTAATGAAAGTTGTAACATAACTTCACCTTGCTCTTCAGCTCATACCAGCACAAAAGGAAGAGGCAAGTCTACGTCGTCTTTCACCATTTTAAACAGTAACTATATTTTGAATGCATACTTAAATCACAAGATCAAATTACTTTCTCAGCTTATTATATAATTAAATGTATTTATGAGTAGGAAAACAATTGTTTGCCGCATCCTACTTCAGTTTTCAAACTGTGAGTTCAGTGTAACTTAAACAAATAATTTTCCTCATGTAGAACTACAAACCACTTCCTTGTCTGGCACCAATACCAAGTCTTGCTATAATCCTGGATTTAAATTAAGAATCTAGCAAATAAAACAATTTTCCCAGGCCAAGATATGCCCAATCAACATTTTAAAAGAAAAATCCCCTTTATTAAAAATATTCTGGAAATTGTGAGGGAGGTGACAATTATAATTTACACGACTTTTTTTTAATCTGTCAGGATTATGTCCTTGGAGATGTATTGACAATCAAGGGTGTTTCCACAGGGAAAAAAAAAAAATCTATTATTATCCATCAGGTGAAACCCAGAAAGCAAAATGTGGGAGACACAAGAAGTGAACCCTGCTTTATGCCCTGTGTTAATAGATGACAGGTACCAGCAACTTTCATTGTTAAAATTTTAATATGCATTGCTTATAAAAGATAATAGTGACATCTAGGTCTCATGAGTCACCCAGGGCTACAACTAAAAAAAACCTCAGCCTTTCCTTCCTCCTGAGTCATTAATGTGACAGAAAAGAATATTTATCTACAGAAGTTGGTAATAAAATAGGAGATAGATATATAGATAGATAGATAGATTTGTTGTTATTTAGATGCCTAAGAACAAATATGTCTAATGTTTCAAAGAAATCCTTCTGTGGCTCTCACCTATACATACATTTCAAATATTTGTCTTAGACTCTACACACATGTAGAATTCTTGTTTGAAGATACCTGATAGAACTTATTTTAAAACATCAAACACATTTGATATAAACAGCTTGCTCTGGTTAATTCACTTACTACTGTATACTCCTGATCAAACTGTGTTAATTTTCTGAACTTCAATTATTCCACCTACCACAAGAAGCGTGCCTCACAGAGATTTAGAAAGATTCACTTGTTTCTCCGTACCACCGTGGGGTTAGATTTTACAGATGTGGGAGCGAAGGTCCCATACAGCCAGCCAGGCAGGGGTAGGACGACCTTGTGCTCTTTCTCGCACCTCTCTACAGCCTGCACACTGCTTCCTGTTCACCAAGCACAGAGTTTCTCTGTCTGTGCCAACATATAGACAAGAGGCACTACTTCCATTTATACAGGGGGGAAAATTCAAGCAAGGAGGAACGAACTCTAGGTCTCGCTAACTCTCATATTTTTTTTAAGATTCAAAAATATATTTTATTGCAAAATTTCTTTTCCTCATTGAGTTTATTGGTACATTTTAGGTATACAGTATAGTTACATTCATCATTGGGATCTTGTACCTCATTTATGGGTTCTTTCTGACAGAAAAATTGGATTGAAAAAGAACAAATCATGGCACAAAGTGTACAACAGTTATTGTTTACAGGTCAGCCATCCACATTGGGATTTACTCAGGTTTTGAAAAATGTTTTTCCTTGGCCATGTCACCTTCCCTCTCCCCAATCCCTTCCTCCTAATCTTCCTTGCTGCTTTCTTCTCTCTTTCCTTCCTTTGTCACAAAGTGTGCCAGGCTAAGTTTTGTTTCTCTCTTCTTATCCTGTCTTCTTTCAGGCAGGTATCTAGGTACCCAAGCTTTCGATGGGCCTCAGGGATTTCTGCATAGTGAAAGGAAAAAACTGCGTTTTTCCTATCTTTTGAAGATCACTACTTTCCTATCTTCTGGTAAAAAAGCAAAGCTCAGAAAGAGAGACTGTTATCCTGGGTAGGTGCTGCCATCTTTAAGGAAAGGAGAGAGCTTTCTGATGCTAGGTATAAAGGATGGTGAGGACAGGCAGAGTGCAGACAGGCACAGGACCATGAAAGTGAGGCCACTAAGGCCCCAGGGCACCTAGCCAGATGGCCGTCCAGGGCAGGATGGCCCCCAGGACTGCCAGTGACCTGTGCGTCTGTCACACAGAAGCAGCAGCACCTTTGGGATGCACACGGCAGACACACAGAAGGCAGCTTTGCCTCCAACCTCCCATGGTAGCGTCAGTACAGAGTACAGATGGTTGCTTTATACTCAGTGACGTGAAAAGGGGAGCTCAAGCCTCCCAAGGAAACGACATGAAAGACAGCATATGTGTACGTCCAGTGACACTTAAATATATTACCTCTTCGCTCTGGGATGGCATCGAAGGCCAGGACTCAGCTCAAGATACAACCCAGCTCTTCTGAGAGTCATTTGACACTCTTCTAGGGTGTTGATAATGATTTATGATTAATCATATGATTTAACCCTATAAAAACCATGATTTTATTTGCCTCTGGCCCCTCTATGTTCACAATGAGAAAACGAGCATTCCTTATTTTAGGCTAGCTGTTTTTAAAGAAATACAACCAAATGCTATTTTATTCCCATGGTATTCTACTAAATATCACAGCAATGAGTAGGTTCTACCTGTTTTCTCCACAATGAGTCAACAGCTGGACTCTAGCTGTCACTCCAGTACGGATGGGGACAAGGCAGAATCTCTCAGGAAGAGGCTGAGAAGCTCTCAGGGTGAGGACAGTCTATTCCAGCTTCTTGCTTAAGGGATGGAGACCAAGCCCTAGACAGGCAGAGCTGTAGGCAGTTGTGGGCAGGCTGTTACTAAGCACTTACCCCATTGCATTCCCCCACCAAAACAGTAGGATAACACAGAAAGACACTCTTCCTCTCTCAATGTGGACACCAACACGTGACAACTTTGCTCCTGAAGACTCCACCCATTTAAAATCAGCCACTGTTCTACCAGTCTTCATGAAGGTAACCCCCAAAGAAGAACAACTGCTTTGCGTATGGTGTAGTATAAATGCCCACTGCTTATCCCTAACAGCTACTCATGAAGACGGACTTCCTGACAGGTTACAGTTTTCAAACTGTTCCTGAAGTGAGGAAACAACAAAGTGGAATGAAACATTACAACTCATGGAGTCCTGAGTGAACAGAAAAAGGACTCATAGAAGCAGTTCAAGGCCATCCCTGTATCCTACTATCTCCCGATTTTTCTACAGCAGACCTAAGCCATGCACTCCATACCTCTGAATCCAACCACGGTGCCTCCAGGCTCTTATCAGGCGATGCACCAACATCACCATGCATAGATCAGAAAATTAAACAATTTATTTTTTCAACCCATCAGGGCTAATCCCTAAAATTTTACACTGGAAAAACACTGTTAAAATTGGACATGAAAACATTTTTAGCCATAAACAGTACGAGGGCAGATCTTCCCATTTCATTTTTCTAATGTTGATTAGTCATTTCCAATCTGTGCAAGATTTTTAATAGTAAGTTCCCATCTGAATTTGGAAACAATATGGCCTGATTTCACTTTAAAATTTCTTCCTATGAATATTTTCTTTTCTGGTAATTGCTAATTTTGAATTTTTAGAAATAAAGTGCTTTTAAAAAAAATTTTTTACTTATACTTCACCTATTTGCAAGCAATTTCATTTTGAAGTAGAGAACTATGCCAAGTATATAGTTGATTGAATTTTTTTCAGCAGGCAACTATGCATGGCATAAATCTATATATTTACTGAATATTCACTTTAGATAAGGTGACAGGAAGTAACACAGAGATATTACATCTGGGCCTTATGCTACAGTATGAAAACTGTGATATGCACAAGAATAACTGTAACACCAGTAAAATGAAGTCCACCATGTAAAAAGGGCACACCTGACATTCTGTAAGAAGGAATAATACTGACATGTACTCCACTAAGTAGGAAGGTGGATCAGCCTGGAGGAGATCACACTCCAACTGGGCTCAGAAGGCAGTGCAGAATCGAGAGTCTGCATGACCTTCTCAAGCACCCATATTCTCCAAATCCAATCCGTTGAAAAGTCTGGATTTTACCATCTAGATGCGTTGACTCTTTCCATGTCCACTTTTCATTTCGGCCACCTCATTCACGTGCTTCATAACTGCTATTATACCTATACTGTCACAGCCACTGTGCTTGTTACACTGCTGGCAAGAGACCCTAGAAGGAAAACCTTTGTGTGTGCTGTCCACGACCATGTGAAGCCCTTGATGGCTCTGCAGAGCTACAGTCTAAACATCTAGCCATAGTGGATGGTAGTCCTCATTCTCCAGCCCTTACACTTCTTTTAACATCACCCTGCCCTACTCTCAGGCACAAATTTTATCACATCCGTCTGAGCCATCCAATTGTCAATCGCTTGGAGCCATCTGATTTCAAACTTTTTGCCCTGTTCCATCTCTTTCCATTTTTGTTCTCAACAGCAATAGGTCAGAACAAACATGGTCCTAGAGCTCACACAGTTTTCCATCTGGAGGTCTTCACATAGTCAGTGTCTGCTCTTTTTTGCTAGAAGACTTCCAGACTTAGCTGGCAGCAGGAACCAACACTGTGACAAAAGGAATGATGGAGATTACATTCACCGAATGTTTATTTTATGTCCAACACGATGCTAAACATGTTCTCTATGATTTCTTCCCTGTATTCAAGGCATAAAAGCACACATGACACAATAGCTGCAAAGTTGCATGCTGAGGTCAGGTCCTGCTGTCATCACTGTTCTACAGAGAAGAGAAGGGAGGACTGGACTGGGACAAGTAGAGGTCTGAGAGCAGCCAGTGAGCGACAGACACACACCTCAGTAACAACTCTCTCCCCGAACCTGAACTGCCACCTACTTCCCTTCTTTACAAGGTAGAGGAGGTAATTAGATGTCGTGGGTTGAGACAACTGATGACCGACCAGAAAGCACACTATGCAGGTAATAGGACAGGAGGACCCGTGTGTCATGCAGCCCCTCATGCGATCAGATTTCCTCCTTACAGCAGTCTGCAAGGTCCATCTCTTTTACAAAATCCCATTTCACAGATGATACTGGAGCACCTCGCTTCAGAGAGCCTGAACTGGTAGTGTCATTGGAGACAGAGAGGGAATTCGAGGAACATTTCCTCCTCCCCTTCTCCCTCCTCCCTCTCCCCTGCCTCCCCTCGGTGAGGTGCTGGAAAGGCCTAGGACCCCAAGAAAGGCACTATTACGAGTTTCTCCTGACTGAGTCGCAGAAGTGTATTCTTGGGTGTCGAAAACGCTGTTAGCTTTGGGATTTCGAACTGCTGAATGTGTGTGGCATGTGGAAGAGAGCACACAGTGTGACCACAGCATGGCAAGGCGTGTGTGTACACGTAGAACACAGGAACACCACCCACCAAGCTGCTCACAATTGCCAGTAGCTTTTCTCCTTGCTCCTCATGTTTCTTACTGCAGTGCACATCTGAAGATCAAAATCCCCATCACCAACATAAAGAAAAGCAGCAGAGCAAATTCTTACCACATAAAAAAGAAAACAAAAGACTGAAAAGGAACAGACTTTTTTTTTCATTTTGTTGATTGAACCCAGGGCCTTACTGCATATGAGGCAAGTGCTCTACCACTGAGCAACATGTCCAGTCCTTTTATCAATGTTTATTTTACGGGAAGATCTTACTAAACTGCCCACACTTGGGATCCTCCTCCCTCAGCCTCCCAGATGGCTGAGTATACAAGTATTTGCCATCATGCCCAGTGGTGCAGGCCTCTTGGTAGAGAAAAACACTGTTTAAGAATTTCATGTCAGAATAGAGCCACTTTTTCATAGTAAATTCTAAATAAGTGAAGTGAAGGGCATTGCTAGTAGAGATTTTAGAGGGAAGGACTTAAAAAACTGAGTTCTACAAAGGTGACTGGGCAAGCATCTGTAGTGGCACCAAGCAGTCACTGAACGTGGCTCAATGGCACAGTGCTGGCTCAGCACAAAGGAGGTCCCGATCCCCAGGACCACAAAAACAGACACACAAGAAGTTTCATGGCCAGTAAGGCTTAGAAAACGTTAAATTCTAATTATATGTTTAAAAGTTCATCATAACAAAAATCATGATATGTATATATTTAAAAGCCATATGGTATGACGCAGCCTTTGGGAACACAGTGGCCCAAGCACAGCCACCACAACTCACATTTCCCAGGACAGCACAGGGAGCCCTGGTCCAGCAAGGTTCTCTGGATACTCTACTAATGTATATACGTGTGTGAGTGTGTGTGTGTGTGTAAAAATCTCTATTCACCGGGTATAGTGCTGCATGGCTGTAATCTCATCACTCTGGGAGGCTGAGGCGGTAGGTTCACAAGGCCGAGCCTACTGTGGGCAACTGAACAGTTTAGCAAGAGGCTATGTGCAAGTGAGACGTGAAAAGAGCTGGAGATGTAGCTCACTGCAGAGGCCATGGGTTCAATGTCCAGTTGGCATCTCTAGAAGGAGCTATCTGTTTGATAATGCCTACTCCTGCCAATGCAGGCGGCTGTCCTGCCAGACCAAGGCTCATCTTGGGCTGCGACCCTTTCCTCTTCCTAACACATGGACAAGCAGGCATTCGTCACACCGATGGATTTGTACAACTGAAATAAATTAGAACTGTAACTGTGAACCCAGAAGGCCAAGCCTAGAGACAGTGACCATCCCCAACACTTTCCCTACCAAGTGCCTTGATTTAGGGCCCCATGGAGCCCTCTTGAGTGTCTGTCTGCCAAGCACTTACTCTGTTTCATTTGTAACTACCATGGCATTATGTAAAAGGAAAAAACGCAAAAGAACAAAAAAGTTATAACACAAACAAAACAATCAGCGCAGAAAGCTGATCTCCTCTCGTTTTAGCGAGAGTATTGGTGTCACTATGATGACTCACTGCCTAAATTCTGCATGCATTTCATCTTGTAGCCTCCACTGGATCCTATTCACAAAAGGAATCTTCACTCGTTGTAACAAGATTTATATCTTTCTCTTAAAGTATGTTCTTCCATTAAATTATTGGATATTCACTCTTCTTTGTGGTGAGTGGCTTCCGCATTTCTCAGTAACATGGGGTGAACGTCAACCATGAGCCCCAAGCTATCGACAGCAGAAATGCCACTCAGTCTGCTGGTACAGGAATCAGGAGAATCCATGCACACAGAAGAAAACACTGGTCTCTACGGGCTTAATTTCCAGATGCCTCTGGTCAGAGTAATGTCAATCTGATAGGATCCTTTCAACTAAATAAAATAGTTTCTTTATATCACTGAGAAAAGTCATGTAACACATTCTGGATAAACTTGCATATAAGCACTGAGATTGTTAGATATATTATCTGAAGAATTATTAAATATGTAGACTACTTATAGTGTTTTGAAAAATGTGAAAACAATTCAATATTGAGCTATTCCAATGTGTTCAGAAAGTGCTCTTTGCAAAAACTGCTTGGCACAAATCATTTTACTGATGTCGATTGCAACATGCTGCTAATATTAAATTATTTTAAGTACAACTAAAAGAAATGAAAGTGACATTTTCTACTGCTTGGCCTCCAAATAACATTAGTTTTACAGGAATCAATGCAGACTAATATATTGTGCTGCTGTGAATGCACACCCCTGATGCAGGAGCGTTAGGGCAGGTGACGAGCAACTTCTACATTCTCAACTTGTTTAAACACGTGGCTCAGGGTCGTACAACTCTGAGACTCAGAATGCGGCATGACACAACACCAGAAAATCCTGATGTGATGCTAGAAAGTAAGTATAAGAAGTGAGAAAATTTGGGAGAAAAGAAGAAAGTGTTTTCTAAAATAATTCAAAACGATAAGAAGAGGTAGGTTTAATAAAATATATACTTTTAGAGCAAATTAAAGTATTTGTGACTTACAAATATTACATAAAAGAAATATATAAATTAAGTAGCATGATATAAGAGAAAGGAACTGAAGATCAAAATATCCAGTTTCTCCTCTAGAATCTATTGCTCAATCTTCATAAAAGTTAGACAACTTTCTTGACTTCTCTGGACCTCAAATACCCCATAGGCAAATGGAGATTAAATATACTATCCCTATCCATGTTAGGAGCCTAGTACTGTCATCCTAGCAATGACAAAGTGACTAACAGAAAAAACTTGTACCAGAGAAGTGAGGTTCTTGCCGTGACTATACTTGACCATGTGGTTCAGAGCCATCGGAACCAGTGTGAAAGCCTAGAAGACTGCAAGCGAGCCAGATGGGTGTTTCTGGCCTTGCTTGACACAGTGGATCAGGATGCTGATTAGAATGTAAACAGGAAATACCAGACGCAGGAGATCTCCATTGTGAAACAGAGTAGAAGACATGTACTTCACACACTAGCAAAAAATCTTTCTCCATTTTTCCTAGGTCCTGAGACTTCATGCTGAGTTAAGGACAGCAGACTAACTGGTTTGGTGGAGGAAGTTTCAAGGCAGCCCAACACTCAGGATGTGGTAAGAGTACCACAGGCTGCATTAACCAGACATATACTGAGAAAAAGGACAAAAATGCAGAACAAAAAAACTTAAATTTTGGCCCCAAAAGAACCATGTGTCACTTAAGGCCAAAGATGGTATGGGTGCTAAAGAGATTAGTGCCATTAAAAAGAAATCAAGTGCTTGTACAGGGACAAGAAGACAAGTTACCAATAGGTAATATCAGAAATCAGAGCCCATTCATCAAAAGCTCTAGGCTGCAAGTGTCAACTTTTTGTTTGAATTGATACTCAAGAAGAGTGGAGAAGGGTCTCTGAGGGATTTGATTCCCTGGAATCCATTTCTCTTCACTAAGCTCCGCTATTCAGGAACTCTAGAGACTGCTTATTACAGCCAAGGTCCAAGGGAGATGTAGACTATGGTGCTGTCCAAGTGACAATGGTACTACCGGCCTGCAAAATCCATGAGCTGTGGGGTCCTGAAGGTTTCTTCCCAGATTTCAGAGGAAGGGCTGGAAGACCAGGAAAGCTCCTGAGAGGACAGTGCATGATGCTCTGGGAATGAAACCAAAGGAGAAATGGAGACCTAAATCCAAGGTGCCAGGAACATGGGAGGCCCTCCATGGAAAGCTGTAGGGCGTATAGACACAGCCCATTTGGGGGATGCAACCAGCAGGGGTCTAGGTATGAAGCACCTCGGCCCTCTGGAGCTCTGTTTCCATCACTGTGTCCCAAGGGTTCTGGACACAGTGCTCTGGGACTTCATATCTACCCTGCTTCAGTTGGTATGGTTTTATTCCATTCATTTTCCTTCCCCCGAGTCTTACCTTTTAAAATAAGAATGTTTATCCTGAGCCATTGTACCTCGATAT
>NW_022900928.1:4550372-4551127 GCF_012274545.1 Fukomys damarensis
TTTTTTTTTTTTTTTTAAATGTTCACAGCTAAGTATTTGCCTAAGTCTGAAAGAGACTTGGACTTGGAATTTTGAAAAGTGCTGCACCCGTTGAGACTCTGGGAAAAAGATTTTTGCATTTCATTTACATGTAGAACATGGAATCATAGTGGGTAGAATCATGACCTTATATTTACTTGGACTTTAACTACTGGTGTAAGAAGATGTGTTTAGGTGCCAAGTGGACAAGAGGTAAAATGTAGTGGTGAAGCCTAACTATGTCAACTTGATTGGCTTGCGAGGTATTAGGGGATTAGTAAACCAGACCTCTGGGAGGGTCTCAGACGTTGAACTCTGTGTACTGAATTTGGTTCCTGGCCACTTCCTCTCTGGACTGCTACCCTGTTCTGCTTCCTGGCCATCATAAACTTAGCATGCTTGTTCCACCATCCCCCTCTGCCATGATGTCTCTGCCTTGGCACCCGCTGACCTCTGAAGACTTATGAACTAAATTAAACCACTCTTCCGTTAATTTGTGCATGTCAGGTATTGTGTCTCAGTAAAAGGAAAGCTGAGTAATAAAGTATCCCAGTCATAAACAGGTGCATGACTGTAATTAGTCTAAAAGCTAGGATTGAAAGCCTTCTATATTAAGTAGAAGCATGTACGAAAAAATAAAACAAAGTAGTATGATCTTATAAATATTAAAAGAATAAGAGATTATGAAAAATTGTATTTCTATAAAATCAACTGTATGTCTGTAAAACCAAATATAT
>NW_022900928.1:4551255-4578631 GCF_012274545.1 Fukomys damarensis
TGGAAAAGACATCATGGATTTTTTTAGTGTTGGCACCATTGATATTTTGGGCCAGATTTTTTTTGTAAGAATTATACAGCTCTTGGCAGCACTCCTGGCCTCCTTCTAGTGATCAGTGAAAATATTTTCAGACATGGCTAAACATTTTGTGAGGGTGCAAAAACTTGACCCAGTGAGAATTCCTGAGATAACCTGAAAAGTTCTACATCTATTAGAGAAATTGAATTTTCAGTTCAGACCATCTAAAAAAGAAAAGTCCATGTCCAGGTGGTTCCACTGGTAAATTGTACCTAACATTTGAAGAAGGAATAGAGCCAAGTCTATAAAATATTTGCCAGGAAATAATAAGGAATGAAGAGCTCCAAATTCATTTTATAGGATCAGCGTTACCCTCATACACTAACAATAATGTAAGAAAAGTACAGATCAATAAGCCTTAAGAACATGGACATGAGAATCTTCAATAAAATATAAGCAAATACAATCCATTAACATGTAAAACGAATAACAGGTTACTACCAAGTGACGCTGCTCCCAGCAATGCAGGGCTGGCTGTACATTCACAAACCATCGACTTCTACTTTTGGAACGTGGCTGCAAAAAGGTAGCTCAGGATGTAAAGCTCCCAAAGTTTTGCTCATACTTTGTGCTACTCCAGAGTTCATCATCATTGTTGTCAGACAGTAGCATGTGTGCTCTCATGAAGCAGAGCAGAGAGATTCAGTCTTGAAAAGACAGGCAAATAGGCACAGAAGAAATGTCAGTTGCTTATGTTTGAAATAAAACATTATATCCCAAATAATCTGAGACGTTCTGCTAAATCATTATTAAAAAGGCTTTAAACATACGAACAGTGAGCCTATCGGGTAGAGGTCAGGAGTGGGCTAAAGAAAAAAATTATAGATATTAAAATATGAGTTTTCATTTAAATAAATTCTTACTCTTGGTAGAGGGAGGGATACAATCAGAACAAACCCGTACTTTCTTTAATTAGTTTGGCATTTTATATCAGAACGTAACAGCTAAGCTCCTTTCTAATAGTTTTTACAATAGGCTTGAAAATAAATCAACTTTGCCTCTCAGGAATTTATCTAGTCTCAGATAAGTAATTTTTGGTTATTTCTTGAAGTATTTCTAGGCCACAAGAACTACTCCATAATGTATCACCATGTGCTTGTTACACTTGGAGTTCATAATTAAACATCAAGATATTGTGCATGAATTCTGATCTACACCACAAGTTTGAAGCCATGTAGCATTTTAATTTAGAAAACTTGTTTTAGGTAGAAAAGAGATCATTAGAGATTACTACTATTTGCACAGAAGATTCTTGTTTTTAGGATGATACAGTCTTTGAAAGATAAATTTCTTTAGTTTGTACGAAACATAAATAAAACTCAGATCTTGCATTTCGATCTCTTCAAAACCCTCTTCTGGGATTTTTGTAACCCTTCTAATGTTAGCTAACAACCCAAGTCTGGAGAATACCCCTTGGGCTGTAGGTGGAGCTTGCTGTGAGTTTCCACCCAGAACACTCAGGCCCAAGGCATCTATCCCAATGCCTGACACCCCGAGAAGTAAAGGATTTCCCACAAAGAATAAAAAACTAGAAGGAAAAATAAAAAGCATTTTCAATCACCCTGATATTAAACCAAGAAAGACATTGAAATACTTCTACAAACTTCAATTTATATATAGTACATTTGCTTTAAAAATTGAAATTTTAAGGAAAGTATTATCACTAATATTAAAATCTACAGACAAGTACAAAACATTCATTTGGCTCAATTCCAAACAAACAACGTCTAACTGCATGAATACCTGTGAAACCTGACCTTCCGATGCTCCTCCCCTGAGGGAAGCCCGCTTGCCTGGTGAGACTGCAGCCATTTCTCCCTCCGCTGCCTACTCCCCTCGGTGTCACTGTGCATCCGTTACTTCAGCTGGACAGGCTGTCACTGATGCGAGTACTAATTCCACCATCGCCAAAAAAGAGTGCACTAAATGTTGTCAATAAAATCGTGATCTGCATGATCATCTATCCAAATCTTGACAAGCATCTAATTTAATGGATAAGTATTAAACACCTCATGCCAAAGTATCAACTCAGGTCTTTATCTTATAATATGAACAGGGTCGGGGTACAGGCCTAGCACATGCAAAACCCTGCGTTAAACCAGCAGCACCAATAATAAAAAAGTACATGCACACATGACTTCAAGCAAGTCACTATCTCTTTAGACTTTCTTTCTTTTAATAATATAGTGAGGGGACTCAAAAAAGATGACCTCTTCCAGCTCAAATAGTGTATAATTCTAAAATAAACAGGTTCAAAACTTCTCACTACAAAATGGAGACATCTTTGCATTTGTAATAAAGCTAAGTAGACTTCAGATAACTTCTTTTTAAGTAAATATCATGTGAAGTGAGCAAGAAATGTATGACTAATGAGTAAGTAATCAAAAGATTGATAAATACAGTGGACCCTCAAGTTACAATCAGCCTGACACACGAACAACTTTGGTTCGTTAGGTTAATGGAAGATTCATCTTCCTCTTGTTATCTACAGCATGTACCCAGGTAAGCAGCCAGATCTCACTGTACTGACTTACAACCAACTTGAGATACAAGCAGGCAGCCCTCAGGAACCAAAAAAGTTCATAATTCAAGCGTCCACTGTACTTGAAGTGATTCTGTTACAATTTATGAAAATAATAGCTGGTTTGTAGTCATCATTTATAAAAATATAAAGCGAAAGAAATTTTATCTGTGTTCTTAAATAAAGGCAAAAAGAGGGCATCCATTTCCGTTCTCTACATAAATGGTTTCCATCACAGGCAAGAGGAAAACTATTAAGGGAAATCAGGAGCCAGAGGCTTCTCTTTATGAGAACTAATTTTAAAACCATCAGTAATAAACAGCAGTAAATCAACTGTTGAATAACTATTGATCAAGAAACAATGTAAAGCACTCAATCAAGTATAATCAACATTTAAGAACAAATCAATAGCATTAACTCAGGATACAGACTACTGCGTGGCATTCTAGCAGGGGCCCTGGAAAGAGAGATTATAAATCAAACAGCACTGCGAATATATACATGAAATCCATTCAAAGAACTTCTCAGTAATGGCTTCATAACTAAGCTTCTGCAATGACAGCACCGCTGAATGTAGTCAATTTGGGTCTCACTTTATGGAAGCGTCTGACACAACGTTATCTGAACAAATCACAAAACACTCTTGTATGGCACCCCAGCGATAGTTCAGGAAACGTGAGGCTCCCGCCCAGGTGAGCAAGTACCCGGCGGACTCAGCAGGCGGGAGGGCTCACAGGGCTCACCGAGGGATTCCAGCAGCTGCCGGACGGGCGGCATGCAGGGTTCCCTGGGCACAGGGGCCGAGAAGAGGGCGCTCTGCCCTCGCTGTTGCTCCTGCACCTCACGGGGCTGGAACTCGGGGAGTCAGCACGAGGACTGTAAAACAGAACTATAATATCCAAATGAAAGGGCTGGTGAGATTCCTCCGAGTTCTTCAGTGTCTTTCTTCAAAGAATAACATTCGGTATTGACTTTAGATATAATCCTATATTGATTACAACATTTTGTGGGTTTTGCTTCTTTCTTCGGGAAATAGGAACTGATGATACACAGAGTAGAATGCTGTTAAAATAAACAGGACAAAACTCTCATTTCGTACTTGAGGTTTTGAGTGGTTTTGTAGCAATGCTACATCCCTCCAAATTTCAAAATAGTATGTTACAGAAAAGAAATGAAACTTGGAATTGTGAATCAACTTTTGACATTTCTTGTGTGCTTCTGAGGAAAACAAAAATTTAACAGTATACTTACTGGCACAGTATTTCAGCCAGTTTACAACACTGTGTGTTTTTGGTTTTGTTGCAAGTTCAAATGTGATCTTCAAGATAAAACTACTGTAAAACAAGCTATATACCTAAATTACACAATGAGCATAAATTTCAAAAATGTAAGCATTAAACACAAGCTAAGATAATTCGATTGTAAGAAACAAGTTTATGTTTTTACACTATGACTTACTTTAAAAAATCTGTTTCGTTTAGGAAAAAACTTTAGGATTTAGGCACAAAAGAGTTAGTGATGACACTCTGCAGTATGAAAAGAGAAGGTAACTAAAGCTGGGATCGAATCATCTACACTGACCCCTGAGAAGTTACACGGACAACACCTGCAGCGGCGGTGACGCTCGCGAAGGCACAGCCAGCCACAGGAGCACAGGGCACCTCAGTGAGCCCCACGGACAGAAGGCAGCATAGCTCCCTGGCTCCCTGCTTGTCCTGTAGGTCTTCGCAACAATGCTTTACTAATGCGAACACGATGATAAACCAAGTAAGCTCCTTTTTCTTGGCGGCAGGGGGATGGTGCTTGAATCCAGGGCCTCGCGTCTGCTGCCACACTACAAATCACTGCATGTGACTGTCTCTCAGCTGACAGTATCAGAGTTCCAGTATATGAGTAAAACCTTAATATATTTCATTCCAAAATAAATCCAAGAAGCTCAAAATTACAGTTTTCATTGTTAGGAATCATGACAAATTCAATGTCATATGTACATTGAAGACCTGGTTAGCATATTAAAATATCTGGCCAGAGGCTGGGGATGTAGTCGGTGGTGAGTACCTGCCAGCTAAGAGCAAGGTCTTGGACTCAAGCCCAGCACCCCTGCTTCACCAAAGAAAAAGAGTGTGTGATTCACCTATGCTCTGGTGAATGAAACACCACCAGTCTGCTGTTTCTAAATATGCTCACTTAAAAGTTACCTGGGTTGTGTGGTAGTCAGTAAATGTTTAAATGCCAAGAAAACTAAAGTAACAAAAGCCAAAGGACAGCCAGCCGTGGTGGTGCACACCTGTAATCCCAGCACTCGTGAGCCTGAGGCAGGAGGATCACTGTGAGTTCGAGACCAACCTGCGCTACATAGTGAGTTCTAGGTCAATCTCAACTACACAGTGCGACCCTGTCTCAAAAACAAACAAAACAATGGACAGAATATTGACCTCATCTCCAGCCAGGAGCCAAGGCTGGAACGAACCCACAAGCGTAGATGGTTAGTGGTGGAAACACCAAAGAGCACATGTTCCCGCATTATGCGAACTGAAATATGATGAGTTTTACCCACCTTCCCAATCAAGCCTACCGCGTGCCTTGCTATTCAGCATTCCGGAATTACACATTTCCAAAATTCTCAAAATCTCCAGCAACCTACCAGAAAATGTACACCTGAAGTTCAGCTACAAATCCCAGCTGAACTTCAGGTGTATATTTATTAGTTAAATCACAGCCAACATGATAATTTTAAATCTTGCCTACTTTTATTCAGAACAACTTCTAGATTTCTGAATTTAATTTTATACATACTCATTTTTTTCATTTTCAAACAGCTATCATATATTACAGCTGCCTGTCTGAAGCCCTCTGTTATTTACTTCTGAGAAATTTCCAGACAAGCCTTGATCAGGGGTGTGCCATTTAAGCAAGCTCACCAAGAGTAATCATGTCTTCTGTGTTCACGAGGCCTCTTTACAAGTGCATCAGCACTGTCTCTGATCAATGGCACGGCGGTGTGTGACCGGTGACGTGACTTACTTCTAAGGGCGCCTCTGTAAAGCTTGGCCAGCGTGAGCGTGTCTGCACAGTCTCCCAGCAGGGGCCTTGCTACTGATAGGTGCACTAAGAGCACAGATTCCATTACTTAACAACAGCACTTTCTTTCGTGTTGTTGTTTTTTTAAACTATTACTCTGGTATTTGGTAAAATTAAGAAAATAAATCACTACACAATTGAGGAATAAAAAAGACTTTTATTAAAAGCTTATACTGGGCTGGGGATTTAGCTCAGCGGTTTGGTGGCCTGCCTTGCAAGTGCAAAGATCTGAGTTCAATCCCCATTACCAAAAAAAAAAAAAAAAAAAGCTTATACAGCATTACTATCCAACTAAAAATTAGCACAGACTTAAAACTGTCTTCTGGGGCTGAGGGTGCAGCTTAACTGGTAAAAGCCCCTGCGTAGGCCCAGGACCAATCCAGCAATGTTCTATTTATCCCTAACAGAGTACTATATATTGTTATATATAATAAAAAAATAGATTATTTATAATTTAGATTATTTATAATTAAGCCAAGTGTTCTGAAACAAGTTTTAATAACTAGAGGTGAACCAGTGAAATGATTTTTGCTATAAATATAAAATATAAGTTCGTATAAAGTTACCCCTCCAAAAAGTCCTTAGTAATATATAAACAAAAACAAATCTTGGGTACATGAAGATTAAGAAATCTTTTTATTGACAATATTTCACAAACACTGCTAACACAGCATCCTGTGACAGTGCTGCAGAAGGAACTAGTAAGTGACACACAGAGACAAAGAAGTGGGCAAAACAAACAAACACATAAAAGTTTACAGTGCTAGCAAAGGGTCAGCCTGCACCAAAGTCAGAGCCAAATGACCGACCCTGGGCTGGGTTACAGTCTGTCTTTTATAGGAGTTGTACAATCATGACCTCATTTTAGGAGGTAAGATATTCTAGTTCCCAAGACGGTTCAATGTTAACCCAAATGTAGGATTTTCTTTCAGGATGTTTATCTTTAGCTATTCCAACCCACCAGAGTGGGGGTCAAGGTTAGGAAAGCAGGACTGGTGACATTCCTTTCATCTTAACTTCTTTATTTCAGACTATTTACAAAAGTTCTCTCTATCAACAGAGGGGGACAGTGCATCTAATACTCTCATTCCGAGTTTTTCAAATGCAGGCACCTCCCTAAACATCTCCGAAAGCGCCAATAACTGAACAAAACTCAGGTCCTATTTTATTGACACCACAGCGCCTAATAGATGATTCACTCCTAAACTGCTGTCTTCTCACAGCCACGAGTTTAAATATCTTCTGCCCCCAACCCTTTATCTGTTGTCTACACCCAAAACCAAATGTCCTATTTGCCATTTCTACACAGATTTCTGCTACACATCTGTAACTTAACATGGCAAAAAAATCTGACTCCTGCACACATATATACCTCTTTTAATATACATTGACACTTCATATGTGTGTAGATTTATTTGAATGTGTATTATGACTCCCAAGTAGGTCATAAACTACATATAAAAAAATGAAGAGTTTCTTCTTAACTTCTGCAAACAGCACCTGAAACATGGTTAGTGTTCTATGAATATTAAGTGAATAAATAAGTAACATACAGAATCAGAATTATTTTTCATGTTGCTTTGCCTTGGCCTTTAAGATCAAATTTGAAATGGTTTTAAACATAAAAACATTAGCGCCCAATAACTAATGAATTATTTTATTTATGAGTGCATTAAAATATATTTCTTTTGTATCACAGAGTAATCCAGTTGGTTCTGAACTATAATAAGAAAATAATGGTGAGAACAACTAATTTTGTTTGCTACCATTTTTGTTTTGGAATTTTTTGACAGTGATGGGAATAAAATCCAGGCCATCATGCATGCTAGGCAGACATTCTACCACCAGGTTACATCTTTCCTGTCCACTTTGGAAGACAGTTTATTATATGTAATCTTTGCAAAAGTTCTAAAACATAGGTGTTATCATCTGCCCAGATGCTAATAATTTCTAAGTACAGACAGAGAACTGAGCAATTAAGATTTAACAATGTGTCCAAGCTTTCAAGAGGCAGAACTTGAACCCAATGAATCTAATGCAAAAATCTGATGCTTTGGGGTTTTTTGTTTGCTTGTTTTTTATGGTGAGCCATCATGGTGAGCCTTGACATAGGCCTAGCCATGATTGAACTTTGAGTCACCTTGCTGATAGGAACGGGCGAGTTCAGCTGGTAGCAGATGTAACCCATAATGGTTATTGTTTCCCTCTGGGATGTGTGGGCGGTACTCTCGCTCCCATGCAGCTCTCGCTCCCATGCAGCTGAAGAGTATAAATGTTTACACTTTTGGTTTCGGTTTCAGCCTATATATACCCGACCCTGAAAAATAAACGGGGCCTTGCTACGGTAGAGCATGAGCCTGGAACTAAGTTCGTGAAACTACTCTCCTGTTGTTCCCCTTGGGTTTGGGACCTGCTGGCAGGATTCTGACCTTGCGGCTCGCGACAAGTGGCGCCCGAACAGGGACCTGAGTTAGAGGGACATCGAGGAGAGCGCCCTACGATCCAGGGCACTACAACAAGAACGGTGACTGATCCCCACGGCTCCTGCCAGTGAGAGGCAGGGGATGATAGTCCTGATCAGGGCAGTAGAGGGAAATGTTGTAGAAGAGGGTGCCGCCGATGAGAGACAGGGGACGATAGTCCTGATCATGGCAATAAAAAAGGAACGGGCTGCTGGTGAGAGACAGGGGACGTTAGTCGTGGTCACGGCAGTAGAAGTAAGGGCCGCCGGTGAGAGACAGGGGACGTTAGTCCTGATCACAGCAGTAGTAACAAGGGGTGTAAGCCCTCAAATTCTTAGTTAAAGTATGGGCCAAATGGAATCTAGAGGTTATGTAGGCAACTCTATACAAAAGTTGCTAAAAGTACAAGGGGTTAAAGTTAAGGCTCAATTGGAAGCATTTGTGAAAATATTGGATGAGGTTTGTCCATGGTTGTGTGACGAGGCTGAGATAAATCTAGAGGTCTGGGGAAGAGTAGGTAAACAGCTGCAGAAGGCCTTAACCTCCAATCCTGATAGGTTTCCGGATAGCTTATTCTCCTATTGGACACTCTTAAATACAGCTTTGAGAACTTCATCTCAAAAGGAAATATCTGAGGCTCTCGAGGAGGTTCATGAGGAGTTGGAACAAATTCAAGAGGAAAAGTCAGGTCTCGGAGCCTCCTCCCCTGCCTGCTCCCTCCCACCAGCGCCGTTGTGGCACGGGGAGACACCTGCGTCTATCTACCCCTGTCTTCCTGTTTGCGAGGAGCGCCTGCCACGTATCGCCCCGCCACTGAATGACGAGGTAGATACACGCCTCGCTCAGTTACGGCTGACATGCCAGAGGCGGGAGGAGGAACTCCTACTCGAACAGAAGCCAGCTCAGATAGCTCAACAAATGAGAATGTTAAAAGGGACCACAAAGGTCTGAGGAGACTCCTCTCCCTCCGGCCAACACTGTAACTGCTATCTCGGGAAAAGCAGTTGCCGGGGTATCCCCCATAAGTCAGCCCGCCCTTGCTGAGCATGAACCTTATGTCCCCACGCCTTTGGAGATGGCAGTAACTGAGGTGAAAAATAGAGGAGAAGAAATTTTTGGGTTTCCGGTTATTCAGACCCAACAAGGTGGATATGAACACCGCCCAATAGAATTTAAGTTGGTAAAGGAATTGAAATTGGCTGTTAATCAGTATGGTACAAATGCTCCTTTTACAACTGCTATCTTAGAGTCACTTTTTATTAAGATTATCATAGTCAACTAGGATGAAGAAGGCGTTTATGCTTTTAGGTTGCCTTCTGATAGTTCCCATCGTGGGAGAAGTTTTTTGGGCTTCTGTTCCCCTTTTTCCTCGGCCACAGGGAGTGAGCCAGGAAGCCCTTCTGTTTCCACAGTTTTTCACTACCAATAATAGCCTAGGTCTTCCCTGGCAACATTATGAAGCCCCTGCTTCCATTGATGCTTCTTTTGATCTTCCTTTAGACACCATTTGCTTTACCTTTAGTAATGACGTGAGCAACACCACCTGTCTACCCTTGACAGAGAATCATTCGGTTCGCTCTCGTTCTCATTTTTCTCACCTTTTTGCCAAAAACCTTAATCAGTTGCGATTTAACTGGTATCAGACAATTTGGAATATTTCTGGTCCTCGCTTTAATGCGACATTCAATGGTAATTTTCACCCCCTGCCATACCCAGGTTCTCGCCCTTTGGGAGTGGAATGTGGTTATGAAAATCGAGCCCAAAACACACTCTTGCCATGGGAACAATGTTATCCCCAACTTGCCTATTCCTACAATTTCACAAAGAATTTTGGAATTTACGGTTTTCCCGAGCCACAGAAGGGTGAAAATGTTTTTGGCATGAGCCACCTTTGTGGCCCGTATGCTTGTACCTCATTTAGACCTTTTTATTTTCTCTTTCCCTCCAATATGACCTGGTATAATTGTTCTACAGGGTATTCTATTGATCTATCTATTGATCTTCAGCTCAAAAGGATCTGGGTCCAGTAACGATAATTGTCCTGTAAAATTTAGCCCCGTTGTCCCCGAATATCTGAAATCCGTTGCTTTTTCAGCTTCTGGAATATATGTTAGATCACCTTTCGTATTGTTGTTATGGACTAATAACTCACGGTTACCCAATTGCTCTCAAGAATACTGTTTTCTCGGTATGTTAGATCACCTTTCGTATTGTTGTTATGGACTAATAACTCACGGTTACCCAATTGCTCTCAAGAATACTGTTTTCTCGGTCAGTGTTGGTTTCCCGCTAAAGAAAGTTAAAAAAAAAGAAAAAAGAAAAAAGAAAAAGTGAAAAGAAGATAAGAAAAAGTGAAAAAAGGTAAAAAGAAAAAAAGTGATAGAAGGTAGAGAGTGTCAAGTCCATTGGGAAAAAAAATGGGACAATCAGAATCCAGAAATTATCTAGCAAATTCAATTCAGAGCCTATTGAAGGCACGATTGGAGGCCTTTGTTGAGATTCTGGACACAGTTTGTCCATGGCTATATGGTAAGGCAGAAATAAACGCTGAAGTATGGGAGACAGTCGGAATGGGAGACAGTCAGAAACCAGTTGAATGAAGCCCTTCTGGCCGAGCCCAATCATTTTCCAGAAGGGGCTCCTTTTTATTGGGCTTTGTTAAATGCAGCTCTCGGGACGACAACCAAAAAGGAAATCTTGGAAGCCTTAGACGAGGTGCACTAATTTAGAACAAATTAGAGAGGAGCGCTCTCAGATTTCAGAGCCCCCTGAATCTGGTCTAGAAAAAGACGCTAGAGAATGTCCTCTTTCACTTGAGCCCCCTGAGCCTCCGGATTCCGGAGGACCTCCTGTAGCACTATATCCCAGTTTTGAGGCTTTTCAAAAATTATATCCCAGTTGTGAGGCTTCTCAACAAAAACTTGAGCATCTGCCGCCTTCTGCGCTGCCCCCCACTCAGAGGGAGGCAAACCTAGCTCAGCTGCGCACTATTAATCAGGAGCTCAGTGAGGAACTTTAGCTGAGGCAACAGATTTCATGCCTCTAGAGCAGACTTGCGTCTCTTCGTGCCTCAGAGGCCAGGCCTACCAATGAGCCCAATGGTAAAGACCCCACAACATCTGAAGGGTCTCAGAGCATAGCATCTCCTTTACAAGAGGCTCTCAATCGCGCCGCAGCACAAGGGGAGGAAGTCTTTAGACTATTCCCCATCGTTCAAGTGGAGGGACCCCAAGGGCCAATTAGAGAACATCACCCTCTTGAGTTTAAATTGGTAGAAGAATGAAAAACTGCTGTAAATCAGTACGGCACTGCAGCTCCCTTCACTTGTGCTATCCTGGACTCCATTACTGGATCCTGGCTAACACCAAGCCATTGGATTGCGGTCTGCCACGCAGTTCTTTGGGGAAGGGGTTTTGCTTGTGTCTTTCCTCAGGACGCTGATCAACCGCGGTGGATCCCGGAGCATTTTATCAAACAGATTAACGCAAGCTGTGAAAAGGACCAAAGACAATCTTCCGGTGTTACTTCGAGGGATGTTGTTACAGACTCTGTTAATCCCTTAAAGATAAAGATTGTGAAGGCTCCTCCTAAGAGCTAATTCTTCCTGCTTTTCCATCTTATGTGCTTTTTCATACTTTGCCTATCATAGTAGATGATCATTTTTTACATCCACAAATAGAAGGTTAATAGTAAATGAGACAGAAAAATATTAGGAAAGCTATAAGTAAGAGTTATGCTTTTGCATCTTTTTAAAAACAGGTAAAGAAAGATATACAAGACCAGAAGCCCTAAGTATATAGAGAAGGTGTGTGGAAATCATTTATAGTCAAGAAGAGCTTTCATTCCTTTAACCCTAATTCTACAAGAGATCTCTTGTTAATTTTGATCTGCAAAAATTTTGACTAGTCATAACAAAAAGATTTTATAATTCAATTAGCCAAAACCATCTGAGTGCACTCGTTAAAATTGTCTTATATGTTTGTCTGTCTTAAGTGTTATATGTTTGTCTGTCCTAAATGTTCAAAGATGTTTGTATGTTCTTGATCAAAATGACATCAAATATAAATAGATTGTTGATTTCTACAACCTGGCTTTATAGGATCAAATAAAAAACAAATATAAGTAAATATAAATCTTTAAATTTGGATACGCTCCTGTTGGTAAATAAAGAAGCACCTGCTCAGAAAATTTATTCTGATCTTTGTTCACTAATGGGAGCCACCAAAATAATTTTTATAGCCTTATAAAAAGATATATCTTGTTAAATATGTTGTTGGGAATATTTTGTTGGTTATCAAAGGTCTGAATTGTAGAAATGTTACTGTAATATGTTTCTGATGGTTATTTTCTGTTAAAAAAAGGGGGAAGATCCTGTTGATACAAAGCCACATTACAGGATATAAGAATTCATACAATTATAATAGTTATTGCTACTTTTCTGGTATACAAAAAGTATTCATATTGTTTGACCATGCAGATTTTCTAGTATATTGTTTATGAGAATAACCTTTTGGTCCAGGTATTCTCCTTTCTCTTCTGCTCCACCTACTTATGGTTACAGGTATATTTATAGATCCGCTACTATCCCTGAATAGCTTGAATCTGGGACCGGTTTGGGACCCCAACACTGGAGAAGCAGAGAGAACTCCAGGATGTGTCTTGGTGCACAAGCGGAGACTTACTGTCCAGAACAAGGATTTAATGGAACTGGTTTGGCTATACTTCAGCAACAAATGGACTTATTAAATGAAGAAGTTGAAGGATTGTGGTTGCATACTCGATTGGACTGTGATCCCAGATTTCAACAGCTCTGCCTTACTCCCTTTCCTGTCAAAAACCATTCTGAGGAAGACCGATGACTTTCGTCATTGCGAGGGTCTTGGAATTGGACATTTCTAAATACAACTAATCAGTTGTCATTGGACATTGAGATATTGTCTGGTGTTCATGCCAATTCTATCTGGCTTGATTTAGATTTTGCTACAGAAGTTTGGGAAAATTTGAAAAAGATGTTTTCACCTTCTTGGATTGTTATATGGCTTATTGTTATTGCGGTTATGATTGGGTTGTGTATTTTGGGTTACTGCTCATATCAATGCTGGAAGCGTTCCCAGTTTAAATATGAGCATTTAGTTATGGCTGTACAGGCTTCTTTGGATGATAATACAACACGCGTAGTCATTTACTTGGCTCAGGCTTGGCGTGCTTAGATCCCCCGCCTTGGGATACTCAGTGACGGGTAAGGACGGAAGCTTCTGTCTACCAACCTAAGACAGGTCATATTGGGACATAAGCCCTGCAAGTGATGATGGGTAAGGAGATGGAAGACTTCTGCCACCTAAAACAGAGGTTCCTTGGCTGATGAGTTGCTAGCATTCTTCATGCTATCAAAGAGAGATGGGGGAATTATGGTGAGCCATCACGGTGAGCCTTGACATAGGCACAGCCATGATTGAACTTTGAGTCACCTCGCCGATAGCAACAGGAGTTCAGCTAGTAGCAGATGTAACCCATAATAGTTATTGTTTCCCTCTGGGATGTGTGGGCGGTACTCTTGCTCCCGTGCAGCTCTCACTCCCATGCAGCTGAAGAGTATAAATGTTTACACTTTTGGTTTCGGTTTCAGCCTATATATACCCGACCCTGAAAAATAAACGGGGCCTTGCTACGGTAGAGCATGAGCCTGGAACTAAGTTCGTGAAACTGCTCTCCTGTTGTTCCTCCCTTGGGTTTGGGACCTGCTGGCAGGATTCTGACGTATTTTTTTTTTTTTGTTTTGTTTTGGTTTTTTTTTTTTTTTTTTTTTTTTGGTGTTTTTTTTTTTGGTACTGGGGATTGAACTTAGGTCCTTGCACTTGCGAGGCAGGAGGCAGAACCAGAGCTAAATCCCTGGCCCTAATCTGAGGCTTTTTATTTTTTCTTCTCTTTCTTTTTCTTCTTAGGTAGTACTGGAGATTGAACCTAGGGCCTAGTGCAGTAATCAAGTACCACTGAGCCCCCTTTCCTTTCTTTTTAATTCTTGTGTTTGCATATTAAAAATGAGCATCGATTTAATTTAAAAATTCAATAAACAGCTACAATGTCTAGCATACTACAGTAATTAATTGTATATACAGAAAGGATATGATTCCTGGTTCTATGGAGATCATTAGATATAATTTAAGGGGCTAATCAAGAATCAGGAAATGGTATAGGAATCTTTTATAAAGTGGTTACTTTATACTTTTAAAAATGCAAAATTCTCTTTTCCCATAGTAACTTTTCATGTTAAACACTCGTTAAAATGTGGATTAAGCAGTATCCATCGTAAGGGGTCTCTGGGTCCTTTACCAGAGCACCGTCAACAGATTTTCTTTCCCTGCAACACATCTGATGGAAGACGGCTTCCACAGCCTACCCCGTATGACAGGATGACAGTCCGTGTGCTCACCTAGTGCCTATCTCTTATCCTCTCTCTCCCCCATGTGAACCAGTGTGGGCACACGCATAAATCACATGACACCGTACTGACACACCATTAACTCAAATCAGCTGTAACTTTTTAAACTTTAAAATTTTGTCAATTTTGGTAGTAATAATAGGCAGAACTATAAGCTAGTCACTATCTTAAATACATACATGTATATTGAAATATCATTAGTAACAAATTATAACTGATTATGACTCGTCTATGTAACCAATGTATGTGTGAGGCTTTGTCTTTATATCAGATTAGTTATACCTCTCACCACCTATATTTTCATTATGTTTCTTAACTTTTCATCATTTTCTACCTCCTTCAGACAAACAGAAAACAAGAGAAAATAACTACCTCAGTCAATTTTATTACTTCCCAGCAGCTACTGTCAGAGTCACGAAGCAGGAAATGAAACCCAGTGAGGAACACGAAAGATTTAATGTGTGAGTAAATGTCACTCGTTCATGCCTCTGCTTTCTTTACCTATAGCAACTACAGAAAAGCTGGTACCAGACACTTAGCAGCACTTCTCAGAGTGCAGTTCTCTCATAAGTCCAGATAATCAGTAGAAGAAAAGGACCAAAGAATGAAGGACCAGAGAACTGGGGGAAACTGGAGTTTGAGGTGTTTTGCTTTTCCTTTGTATCATTCATTTAAAAAAAATCATCTTATTTCTACCTCAGGTTCTGTCAGATCAGAAAACGAGACTGTTAAATTGCCAGTTATTTCTCTAAAAGGGAGGTGAACTACAAAGAGAGGATTGCCATAATTTATGCTAACCATGTTTCTAATAAACACTGAAATAGTAGAGGTCCAGGCCCTTCTTGGTCTCACCCTTATTTAATAAAACTCCTCAATGACAGAGCCATACAAAAGGAAAGAGAAAGGCACCACACTGACAACTACTTTCAGATTCACAACAAAACTGGCCGTATTACTTTCCATCCACTTGTGCTGAATCCAGAATCACAGGAAGATGAAAGCAATAGCAGTGATATCAGAGATGAAACAGTATTTTGAAAAGCACTTAAGAACATGCAGTTGTCAAAACACATTAATCAGAACCGTACAGATGTGGAAGAAGAAAGGAATGAACTCACTCATGCAGCAAAAAAGATAACTGGCACTAAGACAGATGCTACATCCCACCCCAGCACAGACACGAAACATCACAAACACCTCCTGGCCGACCACTGAGTGAGGTTTAGCTCCGATCAACCAAAGGATGGAAGAGATAGGTCACCAGATACCATCCTCATTTGGGACTCTGAGTTTGTCAGGTTTACTCATCCCTGTCTGTCAAGAAAATGCAAATGAAAGCCAAAAAGATCACTACACATCAGAAAGGCCAAAACTGGAAACAGTGACAATGCTAAGAAGCACTGAGTGTGTGAAGCAACTGGGAAATCTCATACGTGACTGATAAAGGTGTACAAGATCCAGCCTCCCCTAAAACGGGCTGACCCTACAAGCTAACCATACCTTCGTGGTGCGGATTCTACTGTTGGGCAAAGCCCCAGAGAAATGAGCATGTATGACCACACCAAACACATACACGGGTGCTCATCTCGGCTTTATTCACAACAGGAAAGACTGGAAAATATCAAAAAGTCTGTCATGGGAGAATGGACGAAGAAGTTGCTACATACACATATGACAGAGTACTGCAAACTACCAATGCTACGCGTAAATTTAACAACTTATGCAGGACTTCATATTCTTCTTTAAAACCGAAGAGTACTCAAACTTCTAATAGACTCCATCACTTTTATCACATACAGAGGGAAGCAGCAATCACAAGAGAATTATGAAAATGAGTAACAAAAGGGCATCCCACTTTGAATATTTTCCTAATTCATCTTATTTAAGTCGTAATATAACTTTACAGTTTCCAGTATTCTGTGTTATTTTCATTATATAAATCATTTTTTCATACCTAATTCATACAGCCCACATGTTGGATTGTATGACCATATTTCATACTAAATACAGACATATTCAATCTGAAACACTTCTCTCAAATAAAACATTTGCTTTGCCATCAAATGTTTCAAATTTGAAGACATTTATTTGGGCCAGGGATTTAGCTCAATGGTTCTGCTGCCTACCTTGCAAGCAAAAGGTCCTGAGTTCGATCCCTGGTAACAAAAAAAAAAAAGAAAAGAAAATACACTGAAGATATTTCAATCTCCTTTGAAAAAAATACATCATTTTTTTAAAAAAATTCTCATATCAAATATTTTTTTAAAATTTAACTTTAAAGAATCTTTTCAGGAGCAAGCCCTACTCATTGGGGCAGTTAGATTCTCAATAAAATGTTAGTTGTGGGGCTGGGGATGTAACAGCACTTCCCTCCCATGCAGGAGACCCTGGGTTTTATCCCAAGTATCATAAAACAAAACAAAATGTTACATATTAATTTTTATTAAAATATTTTTTATTTATTTCAACACAAGGTTTATAAAAATATTTTCAAGCTATCAGATTTATTAAAGTGTTGCATTTCTTAAGACTTGCCACAGAAAGTTCAAATGTAGGGTGGGGGGGTATAGCTTGGTGGTAGAGTGGTAGGGTGCTTGCCTTGCATGCTTGAGTCCTCAGGTTCAAGTCCTACCACACACACACACACATACACACACACACACACACAAATATGCAGAAGTTTAAGAAATAACTATAGTGGGACTATAGCCTATATTGATATAGAACACTCCTAATAAGTACAGCTAAATATGATTATAATCATAAAAGGTAAGAAGTCTATCAAATTCATGCCTTCTGAATTTTGAAAATTTTTTCAAACATTTAAAGTTTGATGACCATTGTTTAGCTATTCAAGTGAAATGTCAAAACAAAACAAAAAAAGGAGCAGCCAACAAGAGAAATTTTCTTTCCTACTTTGCTCTTTTCATCTTGGGGGAACAGTTCAGAGCCTCTCATACAGTCATCTTCTGTCCTGAACCACTGTCAAAGAGGATGACCTAAGGCAGTGTCCGGACAAGGAAGAAACCCACCCATGGCGAATAAGCCACAGTCTGCACCCTGCCCTGCATCCCAGGCTGGGATTCAGTACTCGGTGGGCCGCTGTGAGACTCACTGTCAGACGTGCAGCAGTTACTAGAACGCTGAAGCAGGCAGCACAACTCGCGGCTTAGGTACAGGGAGTAGAGCATAGAAATGAAGCAGAAAACATTAGCCACCTCTAAAGACGTAAAGAGTTAATAATATGTAAGCTTTCAAATGCAACTAGCAGCCTGAAAGACGGGCGTCATGATGCTTTTGAAGCTAAACTGTCCTATTTTAAATAGAAATATACTACATTCCGCGTACTAAGGAAACTTCATTTAGCAAACTGTTTATCCCCAGGATAATCCAAGCTACCACAACAATATGAGAAATGGAAATGATGTGTGTACATTTCCTTACAGTGAACCAGCAATAGTTCATTTAAATGAGCTTTATGCTAAAATTGAGTCATATGCCATTAATTAAAAGCAGATTCTCAAAACAGCACAAAACAAAAGAAATAGATTTGAAAGCTTAACTGCTTTAATCTCTAGTTGTGATTGGAAGAAGTTAGATTTTCGTAAGCTATGCAGAACCCCGCAGGCACTAAAGAAGATGGCAAGTCTATGTAACCCATGCCATTTTGCAAAGATAACCATGTTTTCTGATAAACTGGCAACAGTTTATAGTTCTTTTTTAAAAATACTGTTTCATTCACCTAGAAAAAAATAATGATGAGGAAAGGAAGACGTGAGGAAAGGAAAAGCAGGTGGGTAAGACATGGCTCCTGGGCATTATTTAAAGTTCATCATTAGTGAAGCCATATTTTGCCATGTGTTGCACAATAAAACCACACCTTGCTGAAACAGAAATGATCATTTCTCGGGCTGGGGATTTAGCTCAGTGGTTCCACCGCCTGTTTTGCAAGTGCAAGGTCCTGAGTTCCATCCCCGGTACCAAAAATAAATAAATAAATGAATAACTAAAATAACAACAACAATAATAATTTATCAGATTATGGTAGAATAAATTTTAAAGAACAAAGACTGAAAGGTTTCATAAGTATACATGAAATATCTAAGAAATAAACTTCAGGAAGTAGGAAGGTTTCAGTTAGAAACTCCAGAGCATCATAATGGTATATTTAGCATTATGCGAATGATACGAATTTGCGAATGGTAAAAATGTGTATAAGTGAAATATCATTACAAAGCTTAAGACACTGTTGACTCTCATGGCTAAAAATTGCAAACTCAATCAGAAGTACTCTCGGTTGGTGCGAGGTGTCTCACTGCACTTTCCAGGCGCGTGTTTTCTTAAATACACTTTGGTGCCTCAGGCGAACCTTCCCCACGCGCCTCGCGGTGGCCACACTGCCTCTGTGTCCGCTGAGGCAGCTCCCCTCGGCCACTCGCCTGGACCACCACAGAGCAAGGGCCGAGGTCGCGGGCGCCCTTCTGTGCTCGGTTCCCGTACCGCAGCATCTCGTGTGAAAAGTAATGTTCACTCCTAAAACTCCACTTGAGTTTCATTGAGAAATAAATAAGATGTAAATTCCTAAGGACCTGTATGTGGATTTTTTTTAATTTTTAATTTTTTCAACTTAGATCAGATGGAGCACCAAAAGCACTGTCATCTGTCAAAGTATCTTCGCAATTTTTCACACACAACAAGCATAATTTAAAATAGAAATATATTTTTATTTAAAAGAAAGCTGCAAATACGATGTTCCTCGATCAACTCTAGGATAGAATACATTCCCAATAAATGCTGTCTATATGAATACATGAAATGTCGCTGAGTTCCACAGTCAGCTGATTCATTTGTCACCTAAATAAACCTAACAATAGCAACTTCATATAACACCCTCTGTACCTGCAGAAATTCAGTCACTAGAATGATAAAGCCTCTCAGCAATTTATTTGCAGAGTGCTTGCAGATTGTTAAATCAGTGTGACTATACACTGTATCAAGGTGTAGTGAATTTAAGGAATGGAAAAAGAAATTAACTTCATAAATCAACAGTAATTTCAAAAACTCAATATCCCAGTAAGTACGAAACAAGAGAATGCATTTTGTGTTAATTTTGATGATTAAAAAGGGCACAGGAATAGAAAGCCGATATTTCACTTATATTGCATAACTAGCTAACCAAACTGGACATGGAAGATAAATTATAAAACAAATCACTTTACTTGTTGCTATGTTTTAAAAATTGTATATGAATTTTGATGTCTGCATTTTCTTCTCATTTATACTTACGTCTAAAATTCAGACAATTTTTAAAAAATAGATTCAATACCACTAATTTTAAAGTAGGAAAAAACTGGCTTGGTTCCTAACAAACAAAAAGAAACTCTCCCAGAGAGGCATAAATTATAATTCATAAAATGTATTAAAATTATAATTCCTTTGAATAAAAGAACAGTTACACGTACAGTAATGGCAAGTTTAAAATTAAGTTCTCACTTTGATGGGCTAGCAAATGACTTCCAAACAGCAGAAAGAAATAGACATTGATAAATTAACAACAGTGAGGGCAGCTTCCTAAATTTGAAAAATTAAAAACAAGGCGTATTCAGTTCTGAGATGTCAGCTATTGGAGCAATTAATTCTGGGGCCAAATGACATAGGCAAAGTTTCTGCAGGTGTGAAAATGTGTTTGGTTACATACGCTCTGTACACACACACACACAGGAAGAATTCTTTAAGGAAGTGCATCCTGTTAAAAAGATCTCTGAGAGACTCACTGGCCGAGCCTGGCAGCATGTGAGAGCTCGGGAGAGAAACACCGACAGATTTCCAGGGACAGCCGCGCTGCGGTGGGGAGGAGGGCTGGCAGCAGGGCGAGCACGAGCACCTGGGAAGGCGGCCACGGAGCCTGACAGAATTGTGCGAATAAAATAATAATATTTAGAATTTGTGCCATACTTTTTTCCCCTTCAAGCATTTTACACACATCAACTAATTAATCATCAGAACACCCACATGCATATTTCTCTCCTCATTATCACACTCAAATGATGAGCTGCTGCTTCTTGACTACACAGTATAAGTCATACTTGAATGTTTGTTCACACTGAACTTTTCTGTAATCTTTGTCTTTTCGTCTAGAACTAACTTAATCATTGCTTTTGGTATTTTCAACAGATTCTATTGCCCTAAAAAATCCAACATTAGATTTATTTCTCATAGAATTCCTTTGAGAATGACACCAGGATTTATTAAAAGAATGGCTATACAGAATTTGCTGAGGTTCAAAAACACAATGTGATAAGGTATATTCAAGTTCACAAGAGCTACGGAACAAATAAAGAGAATACTGAAAATTTTTAGTCATAAAGTAAAAGACCTACATGCTTGGGTAACTGTCCTGGGCCCTGCACATTCCTGCCAGCAGGGTCCCATCCCCCGGGTTTTCTATCAGCAGATCCAGAGCTCTTTCCTAAAGCGCCACACGCCTGTGCCGTTAGCCACTGCACCACCTCCAGTCCTGTCCCTGGAGGACACTGTCCAACCAAGGCCAACAGTGTCACTCACTGTCTTCACTGACAGCTATGTTTTTATTCTTGCCTCTAAAATGAATGAGATCCTCAGGAACTGTGCCTTGGAAATGGGGTCTAGAGCCTGAGTTTGTATCCAGATTCCAGAGACTTTAAGGGGAACATGTGAAAAATATATCAAATATATTACATAATATACATCAAACATACAGCAATTATACTTTTTTTGATCTACACCACAAGTGTCAGCAGTGCTGGTGTTGTTTTATTATTACTACTGACTTCTTCATCTGTAGCATCATCTCATCTGATGTCTTCAATTATCCCTTGCTTTGTGAAAGACCCTAAAACCAAATCTTACCAATAGACCCTGGTTTGTAACTTTAAATTTCCTTTTCAGCCTACTGCTGAGTATTCCCAGGACAGCGCCCTGCCAACGCGACACAGTCAACACACCCCTTCCTCCTCATAATGTTTCTAGACATGTAGTAAATGTAGTAAAGCTTCAAATCACAAGTCGAAGTTTCTAGTGCATTTTATTACTACACTGCCCTACATCACAACTTAGACAAAGACTGTAATGCTGCTCTTAACATAAAGCCCAATTTATTACATCCAACTTGACAAAAAATAAGTTGTGGTCTCATGTTTTTTCCTTCTTAGGTTAAACTTATCTTGTTTTTGCTTAAACCAAAAACTAATAAATGTGATCTGTTACATTTATTCTAACATCACTTTCTACTGTAGAGTCGGCCCGTACAACAGCTCTTTCAAGTCCTTCTTCTGCTCATTTGAAATGTTTTGTGATCTCCCTACTTCTCTGCACCTCAAAATTCATTGTAAGTGTGTGAAATCGGTTAAGGCCTGAACACAAGGGACATACATTCATAACCCAGTTCTTTAGTTGTCTTTCAGGGAAAGCCTCCAGGTCTTCCACTAATGACTCCTACAGTCTGGACTAGCTGGACCACGAATGGACATGAGAAGTAGCCTCCCGGTCCAGGCAGAACCCCACTCTGGGGCAGAACACATCATCCCAGGAGGAGAAGTCCGACAAGAACTTGCCGTCACAGGACAGGAAACTTCTCCCCATTGCTTCTGTAAATATCCCACTATCCACTACCAACTGATCTGAGAGAAGACTGAAGCCTACAGCTCCCAGCCACCTTGCCAGTCAGCTCTGCAGTGAAGTGTTTTCCCTTCTGCAAAAAACCTGGTGTATAGTGCTGGCTTCTCTTGAAACCAGGCTCCACGGCACAGGTGCCAGCATCTGGACAGGTCTCTGTCCTCTAGCACAGAAACACTGTAGTGCTCCATATTTAATAGGTCCCTTTCAATTTTACTTCTTGAAATTATAGCTAATACATTGCACTGATTTTTGTGAATATGAGACATGAGGTTTTAACACACTTTTCAGAAACAGTTTAAAGTTTTGTGTGCACTGACTTTGGATGTCAACATTTTCTGGTCCCCTATTTGCATTTTGAGGCCATTTTCTTCTAGTAGAGCTATAGCAACCATACTATAAAATAACTGACTATATCTTTACTATCTTTTATAGACTTTTTGGTAGATATGCATAAGCTTATAATTCAAGGAGATAAACAAATCTGTATAGAAATTTGAGAGCACATTTTTTTTTAATTTTGTATCATTTAAAAAGTGACCTTGCACACACATTTGTGGTTTTTCTGTTCTCTCCTCCTTCTCCCTGGGAATAAAGCATTGGTAAAATGAGTGACTTAAAACATCTACAAAACGTTTATGGGGAGAGATATTTATGTATTTGAAAAGTTGGTTTTTAAAGACTTTACTATAATGAATATCCACAGCCAAGAAGAATTACAGCATTTTGAATGCAAGATACAGTTTCGTTTGTTTGTTTGTTGATAGCAGGGATCAAACTCGGGACCTTGTGCTTGCAAGGCAGGTGGCAGAACCACTGAGCTAAATCCCCAGCCCAGAAGATACAGTTTTTAAATACAGTGAGATCTGTTTATGTTGAAATCTCAAAAAAATAAAAAATAAAACCCATGAAATATAACAACATAAATAGAAAGTCTCTAAGTATTCTAACTCTTCTTTTAAAGATAGAAAATGTTCCCAAGTTGCATATCCCTTAATGGTGATTTCAAATGCTCCTCACTTCTTCTTCCCCATTGGGGGACCTTCTTAGTTACTTCTCTCTCATTCCTGAGACACCCAGAGATAAAGGAGGAAGGTTTACTTGGCTCACAGTGTGTAGAGGTTCAGTCCATAGCCAGCTCCAAGGCAGGGCGCACACAGCAGAGGGCGTCACACAGGAAAACAGTTAGTGGCGCCAGAAGGTAACAAAGCAACAAGGGACCTTAACAGCATCTTTCTCCCCTTTTCTCTTAGGCTACTCAGGGAGGGCACCACTCACACCTGTTAACCGAGTGCCCTTGGGCCCAGCTCTCGTGTCTCAGTCACACTCTAGATTCAGCCTCCTCTGAGAAAGAATGAGGCTTTGGGGGAACAACGAGACACAGCCACAACAGGGACCTTTCCATGGTCATGTCTTCTGCCTACGAAGGACAAGGGCCACATAGGGTCTTCTCTGAGGTCCCTCCAAATCACTTAGACTCTTAACATGGAACTAATGCACTAGACAATGCAAGGACATAGCATTTTCTCCAAGTAGAATGCCACCCTCAGAGAGGTAACACATCTATACAGTCTTTGACTTTAGGCATACTGCTTTCTAATTAATCACATCTGTCGCAGAGTAAAGACCATGATACCAATCACTACACTTATTGTCAAATGGCATATAAATGAACTTAGATAGACCGTCAATCTATTTTTGGTATAATCCTTATAAAGTTCTCAGTAAAGCCTTTAAAATAACAATTGCTAATATCAGCTGCCATTCATGTAATGCTTACTAAGAGTCAAGTAGTGCCTTCAGTCTTTACTAAGAGTTAATCGCAGTACAGTCCAGTGAGAGCTATTGCTCTCATTAAACTTAAGGAAACTGAGGCACAGAAAGATGCCAGGGCTTGAATTTGTGAAGTCTTTATCTAAATCCTACTTTCTTATACTTTGCTCAATTGCACTGTTTCTTTCTTGGACGTCACTCAAACCTCCAGATCTCAGATGTATGGTGGTACCCACCTCTGTGTACTCAACAGTCCTGCAAAGTCAGTGCCTGGGCTGACAATGAAGGCACAGGTGTCAAGGAACACACAGAGGATGGGTGGAAAAGATAAAGTCAGAAACAGAGGAAGGACACACTACACGGGCTGTGAAGTGGTAAGATACATGTTTTTGGGCAGATTAAGGTAGCTGCAAAGGAAACCTCTGAGGAACAAAGGCAGCATTTCCTAAGGCTCGTCACTCTGTCCTGGGCAGAGCAGCAAATTTAAGTCAGTAATAGGAACACAAGCCATGACACTTCAAAGTTGGGGGACCCTTAGGTCATCTATTCTGATCTCCTTCCACTCTTCCTCTTCCAATACAGCCTGAAACTTAGAAATCTCAGGTGGTTTTTCTTTTCAGTGTCCTATCAAGAGCAAGTGGTAAAACTAGTTAAAAAACCAATGCCATATTCTTGCTGGAGAGAAGACATTGTACAAATCCTTATTTATGGAAAATTATTGAATACACTAAAGTCCTGTGCCAGAGAAAAACATGAATAAAGGAATTATACAGGAAGAAGCTGGGAATGCTGTCTTATAAAATGCTACATTAATGCTGTAGACCACTAGACTCCACTTTAATTCTTTTCCCTATGTTCTCACTTCTGATCCTGTCAGAAGAAATGTTATTAGGAGGCATGTTCTTTCTATGTTTTATAGCTTCTCAACTCTCAGTAGCCATAATACAGTTCATCATCCCAAACAAATGGATACCACTGGGTCTTGTCTCAAATTCACTAGCAACTACAGTTTGACCCAAGTCATGAGCTAAAGTCACCCCATACTGAGAATGACACAAATTCAAATGCATTGATTACAACAAGATTGTCTGAAAGAAAGAGAATTGAGAGAAATGGACTACTGCCAAACAAAATACAGGAGGGGCCATTCCTCTGACCTAAGCAATGGCACTTGTCCTCCACAGAACAAACTAATCAAAATGGCGTCACCTGTGTTAATGTTCCAGGTCACCA
Source organism: Fukomys damarensis (assembly GCF_012274545.1). NCBI lineage: Eukaryota > Metazoa > Chordata > Mammalia > Rodentia > Bathyergidae > Fukomys > Fukomys damarensis. The sequence continues at coordinate 4,576,496 of NW_022900928.1, forward strand.
ACTGGAAACTACGCTCTGACCAGACTTCCAAGAACGCAGGACATGAGTCCAACTGCCCAGACAGACCAACATATTTAACAATGGATTCCCTCAGCTTCAACTCCTTATACCCACTCATCCTTACAAAAAGCAAGCTGAAGCTAATCAACCCACCGATTTTCTGTTGTTTTGTTTTCCTGTCCCACTACAGAACAGAAGTGTAAGGCCCAACCCAGTCTTTGTCCTTCCTTTCTGCTTTCTTCAGAGCCTGTCTATAAACAACCTCTCCTGCTCAACCCATTTGAATACTTGCTATATTTCATGGGACAAAGCAGTACCTGATTCTGGAATACAAACTATAACTAAGTAAGATTTTTTTAAGTACACTGTAATTGTGCCATTAAATACTGCTACATAAGAAGCATTGAGGGGCAGTAGCATTTTTTAAAATATATTACTGGGTACTATAATTGGTATTTTGCTGTTATTTCATAGAATGAGCACACTACCTCTATAAAATAGCTCTTAGTCAATATTAAAAGACTACTACATCTTTTTTTAAAAAGCTAACTTGTATATAAAATAATAGTACTAAGTTACAGACTCCTGAGATCAAAACCTAGATCATATCCAAATATTTACTATCAAAATCTATTCTTTTATACAAAATCTATCCTATCAACTGCTATTTCCTTCCATTGAAATTAATTCCAGAATGAGAAGGGAATCACGAGACTATTGAGCCCCTTTTACAAAATAAAGCTTAGAAATATAGTAACTTGCTAAGGTTACACAAGTTACCATGAACTTACCCTCTTTTAAGGCAGACCATGACATAATCCTGATGAGGAAACTGAAGCAAATGGAAGCCAAGTGGCTTTTCCAACAACAAATAGGTACGAGAAAGAACAGGAATCCTTTCGTTCTGTTTTTGTCCTCAAGCAGCCTATCTCCACAGCCTGTATCCCAACCACCACCGTACTGGAGTCTACCCTTCATTTACAAATTGGATTCCTAACTCCCTCCCTGAAACTGAGATAAACATGTAGCAACAGTAAGTTACACGTGAAAGAATCAATACTAGCAACATCAGCTAAGAACATAATTTGCAAATTCAAACAGTCCCATTACTACCATTGATGTTGAGATATTGAGACTAAAATGCAAATCAGCCAATTTATGGCAATGAATGGGGCTCAAACTTTAAACCAGAACTTTCTTCAGCACTATTCATTTCTGTGCTTAGCTCATGCTTCCAACTCTACCACGGGGGTATTTGTAAAACCAGTCTAACAATCAGCGCTCCATGCAGAATCATTCCAAATTGGGACCTGAATTATTTCTGCTTCGTGAGTCAGTGAGTGTAACACTGTATCCGCTGGATTTCTAAATGTCAGTTCCATCATGTTCTGAGTACAGCCCTTTGCCCACTCAGAAGACTGGGTCACTAAGACAAAACTTCAAGAGTACAGTAAAATGAAGTGTCCTTGTTCTTTATTTCTCTTACAAGCAAACAGGAGTAGTATTTTCACAGCTTCATCTTCTACGAATCTCAATACCCTGCCCATCTCCCATTGGCTCAATCTCAGCAAACTATATAAATCACACACTGGACTATTTCTTCTAGAAATTATTTTCCAGTCAGAAGGAAAAAAAAAAAAAAAAACAGAAGGCCCTACAAAGACCGTGAATTTAAAACAAGAAATGTTTCATGCTTTTTCTTTTTGTTCTCTTTCTGACAGACTATAAAAAGATTATTTGGTGACCCCCATATGGCTGTCCCTAAATATATAAACAGCCCTCTCACGAAAACTGACAGAAGAAAATGCTGGATCCCGGCCCGCTTCTTTCACGTCATCCATCTGAAGACAAGAAACGAATCCTAAACTGGGAGCGGGGTGCACACCCGTGATGCCCTCACTCTGGGAGGCTGAGGGAGGAGGATCCCAAGTTCAAGTCCACCTTGAGTAACAATGATTTAGCAAGATTTTGTTTCAAAATAAAAAAGTTTTAAAAGGGGCTGGGGAATTAAAAAAATGGCTGTCTCAAAATAAATTTTATAAAGTCTAGGGAACAAAAAAGGCTCAATGTGAAGGCCCTGAGTTACCTCTCCAGAATCATTAAAATTAAAAAAAAAAAAAAAAAAAAAAAAAAAAA
>NW_022900928.1:4579522-4595376 GCF_012274545.1 Fukomys damarensis
AAAAAAAAAAAAAAAAAAAAAAAAAAAAAAAAAAACCAGGAGCAAGATTGGGGAAGAAGTGGAGGAGGAAGAGAGGGAGGAGATAAGGAACCCAGCCACCGAGTCAGGAGTCAGAAGACAAGCCTAGGCGGTGCGCAGGCGCAGTGCTGATGATGCCGGCGGTGTCCTGCAGTGGGGAAGCGCGCGGGGCTTTGGGGCCACGCGACACCGGCTGCAGCGTGGCTTCCCCCATCAGGTCACTGCCCAACATGTGCAGCAAGCAAAGCATGAAAGGAATCTGAAAGTCCTAGGGAGAGAGAGCAGAGACTACTGGCCCTGTTACAGAGCGAGGTAAACCAGACACTCGCGCTAGGGCCTAGGCGTCTCTGTGTAAGAGGCGACTGGACACCTGATCACTAAATCACAAGGAGAATGGCAAAAATGAGAAATGAGAGATGCCTTCAGGGAAATCCTTCAGACCTGTAGGCATTAAGGGGCTGCCTTCTTCAGATTCTAATAATGTGGAGGATGAGGTGAAAGGAAATTTATAAGATGCAGAAGAAGAGGTCGTAATTCAATAAAAATTTATTGAACGATGCACTGTGCTAAATGCTAGAAAAATACAAAGTAGGTATAACCCCTCTACAGTTTTACAGAGGAAACAGGCAAGTTAATAGACAATTACAAACGACTGTACCCAAACAGTCTACTGTACCCAAACAGTCTAATAAACAGAGCGCTAAATATCACTAAGTATCACTAAATAAAGAAAGGACAGCGGTGTGGGCACAACCACAGAGACCCCGCGTGTGAGGCAGGTGTTAAGCGGGAGAGGCTGAAGAGCTGGAAGGGGCCTGCAGCTAAGAGAGCCAATAATTTTGCCAGAAATGTTCAGACCTCTAAACGAGAAAGTGATAGGACCAGGTCTAAGGTTAGACATATGTAACACAACCCAAAAGTTGTCCTGACAGTGAATAACCAAATAAAAGACCCTCACATACCTTCGCAGCAGGGAAGGAGAGGCAGTGAGATGGTATTTTCAGTGGGATGGGAATGAGGTACTATATTAAGCAATTAGGAATGCCGACAGTTTTGCACGCACGTTCCAACCAAAGCAAGTGAAGTATTCACTATCGTAGTACAAATGTAAGTTTGCATTTAATTATGGTCCAGATAGATACTTGCTCTGAACCGCGGATCCAAATATCTGTCATGTGAAAACAAACCATTTATTCCGATGAAAACTTTTCATCAACAAAAAGTGTGCCTTAAACAGTGAAATCTTTGCTTATTACCTATGTTTTGATCACTGCTCCTGTGCCTGAACAGATGGGAAATTCCTCCCCTCAAGCCAACTGAGGGCAGCGTCTTCCAAAGGAAAGAACTCAGTGGCGTGGGTACCGGGAGTGCATCAGTGCGTCCCAAACACGGAAGTGGGAGTGTCTCAGCACAGGCCCGAGGGTTTCAGGGTCATCATCACCTCTTGAGAACGCCTTCGATAACTAAAGCCTTAGAAGAAAGCAAGGCTACAGCCTCACCTGTCCTGAAAAGACAGCGACAACTCCAGTTTTAACAATCCACCTTATCGGGCAGGAGCTCCACGCTGCTGATAACCAGAAGTGATAGCAACGTATCTTTTCTTTTAGAATGAAATTATATGAGTATTAGGGGAGTTCTGTCTAGCTTCTTCTCAGGAGAGCAGTGTATGCAGCCAAAAGATGGTTTACTCTTTAAAATCATCCACATCCCTGAATTAGGTCAAGAATTCTTAAAGCTCGTGTCCCTACTCAACATCCTCACCTTCTCCCCTTTTGTTTTTTCCCATCTCTTCCCTCTTTGTACACAAAATGATAGAGAAGTTAGTTTCATGTGTCTGCTTGAGTGAGAAGTTATCAAACCAATTCCTTTGTTCTCTCAATGTCTCTCAAAGACACCAAACCCAAGAAGAGAGATGGAATAAAATGGAAACAGACAACTCCAAGAAGGAGAAGACAAAAGAGCAAATAACAAGGAAACTTGTGCTAAGCCAAAAACATCAGTACTACACTAACGCAGTGAGCTGCAAGGTGTCAGGAATCCAGGCTCACTGCTTTCTTGGCAGTAAAATACGAAGCAGCACAAGGGGAGACGCCAGGGAATGAAGCAGGGCAGGACTGGCTGAATCTTCCAAATCCAATCTGGCCAGGTGAGGACCAACTGTCCCACACAGGGACTGCGGGAGTCACGCCAGGCCTGTCGTCTGCATAGTGCTGGAAACCTGAAGAGGCTATGCCCTGGCCACCTCCTGGCTTCATCCAATACTGATGTCATGTGACCACCACCTGGTTTGTTTTCCGAAGTCCTGCAGTTGTCTCCATGAGGAAGTGAGTGTTGTCCAGTCACAGAGCATCTCAAACAAATTTTCCCAAAATTTGTGTGCTTCCCAACAAATTTTCCTTATTGCCTCTTAATTTGAAACATGCAAATGTATTATAAATGGACTTTGATCAATGTTTTTCACAGTGGTTTTTTGTATAAATCTTTCTTGTAGAGAAAATAATGCTTCTATTGCAAGCAGTCATCTGCAAGTTGGGCTGGACATGCATGAGAATACAATGAGATAAAGGAGACGGTTCCACTTTCATGTGGAACATTTCTCCTTCAGCCACTGTGGGGCCCCAAAATATGCCACACTGCCATAGATTCGGCTGGCACATTTCAAATGCATATCAGAGGAACTACTGGCCTCACAGCTGAAGGAATGACTAAGAGCTGCCCTTTTGTAAAAGAAGCATCTGTCTACCTTCACAAGCAAACAGCAAAGGCTGTCCCATCTGATGTTACCGCTTGTGTCTTAGAAACATCCTCTTCACAGGCACGGCAGCATATTCCCCGTAGTCCCAGCTACCTGGGAAGCTGAAGTAGGAGGATTGCAAATTTAAGGCCAGTTTGGGAGATTTAACAAGACTGTATCTCAAATACAAATTTTAAAAACTGGCTGAGCAGGTAGTCAGTGTAAATGTCCTGGGTTCATTCCCCCAAATGCTCCCAAGAATCATACAACACAATTCACAACTATACTTTTTACTAATTACCTAATCTAAATGCATTATTTTATCCACAAAGGCAGTGTGGCCTAAAAGGGAAAGTCATGTGAAAAGTCAGAGAGCAGGGCCCAGAACTCTGGTCCTCTGATGCTCCCTCTGGAAACCTGAATGCAAGCGTAGCCCAGATGTGGCCTGTCTGCTGGCATAAGCTGCCTGGACCCACTCTCCTGCCATACACAACCACACGGCTGCACGACACAGGCTCACTGCTGCACTTTGGGTCACCACATTCTTGTCATCTCAGTCTGTCCCAAGTACTACTTGTTAAATATTTTATGAACAACGTCTAATCTAACCAATAGAAAAATCTTACGACATAAGACTCCTCAAAGTTGAAATAGCTAAAATAAAATCAGAAAAGAAATAAAAATCCAAAGTATGTGCGGCTTACAAAGCATCAAGCTTTAAAGTCAAGTTCCTCGCCTAAAACTGAAACATACTGTGGCCTTTATCAAAAGCTGTTTTAGCCTAGCAGTGCCTTATACCAACAGTCAAACTGCTGCCCAGCCTGGAACTCATCCACATGTCTGACCTCATTTCTCATACCCTCCAGCGCAGTATTATACTTCCGTAGGCCCCTTTACATGCTATGAGTACTAAGTTATGAATTAGTGGCTTTTCCCTGCTGACACCAGCATCCATAAAAGACAAAATAAATGAGGTCCATACAGCTACCACAGTGGCAGGAACAAAACACAATCCTGACAATACTTGCTCACAGAACTGACCACCACAGCATGAATTGTAACTATAAATACTGTAGGGAGGAAAGGAAGAAGTTGGAGAAAGCTGCAGTAAGAACTGAAGGCTTTGGTGACTTAAGCAACATGATGCTCTACTGTAAGGAACATGGGATAAAAAGGGACTAGTGTAGGGTAGGCCTAAAAAACTACAAGTAGGCAGGCTCTGTTACTTTAAAAAGTGCTAAAATAGTACTCAAGATCCTAATGGGACAATTACCAAATAGGAAGAAAAGGACCAAAGGTGTAGGGACAGTGAGAAGGGTAGGGAAGGGGGAATAAGGGAAAAGGAAAAAAATATGAGAAAATGTAAAAATGGAATTAAAATGTTTGAAGGGGGGGAAGGGAGGGTGGGGACAAGGGGAAAAAATGAGAACCAAGACCTGGCACGTAAAGGTACAAGATCCCAGTAATGAATGTAACTGTACTGTCTACCTAGAATGTACCAATAAATTCAATTTAAAAAAAACGTGCCAAAGGCAGGATACCAAAAGCAATGGAATAAAAGTGAAAAAGTGGGGGGGGGGGCAATTGGAATAAGCAAGACCAAATATTACAGGGTTGAATGAGTAATCCTACAAATACAGAACTGGTAAAGAAAGTGAGTCTAGATTTTAGAGCGAGCAGAGAAAGAAACAAGCAAAATAACAGAGTGCAGATTTACTCTTTATTGAGTCCTTGAAGATGAAGACTGTGCTTCCTTTGAAGCAATCAACATAAAATATGGAAAAAAGGCTCCCATAACCTGCTGACCTTGAGATGTCATAAAATGCCAGAAAATGATTTTTTTTGCAATTTATACCTTATCAAGAATTCTCTAGTTGTTCATAATCTTAATAAAACCACACTCAGTAAGTTGCAAATATTGCAATTTTGTCAGCAGATGAAGAAAAACTGCATAAGATATGACAGAAAAATTTAAAAACAATGATAGCAATGTGGTCGAGGCTGATCTATGAGCAAAAATATTAAACAAAAGGAGCATAAATAAGGAAGCTGAAAGGTAAACCCTGTCAACCCTCAGAAAGGTTAATCTCTAACTGGTGATACTCACTTTTAGACAAGCAAGTATGGAACCCAGCATTTCTCCAGCTTGAATGAGCAAATCATTAAGTTCCAGAGGTACATTCATAATGCCCTGTGGAAAGCAGGCAAGGAAGGTGGGAGGATTCTGGGATCAAAGCTGCACAACAATGACTTACAAAAAACTAACATTATTTGGTTTTTCTGATAGAGTCACGTGTACCCTGAGAAATTCTAATAGCATGATACACTCTTTTTTGTTCTTTTTCTTTTGTTCTTCCTTTCTTTTATTTTTTCTGCCTTCCCTTTCTTTTTTGTTTTTGTGATGGTGAAGATTAAAGGCCTTGCACATGTTAGGCCAAAACTCCACCTCTGAGCTTCACTTCCCCACCACTATAGTAAGTTTCTAGAACATATCTGACCACAGAATTTTTTAAGATTATCTCATCAGAACAAATTTGGGAGATAATGAATGAAAAAATTAACAGGTCAAATGGTTGACCTTTAAAATTTCTCAGTTTCTAAGTTGTAAGAAAGATCGTACTCTGCGTTCCATCAAAGATCATATATTTAATTCCACCAAGTTTAAGATGATACTGATTATAAGACCCAGCATTATATTTTATATGCCATTAAGGAAATATGCTGTCAATTCAATTAGGAGATGCCATCAATTGTAGATGTGCCTCAATTTAATCTATAACTTCAAAAATAACATTAAGACAAATCACTAAAATCTCCATGATATGCTTATTGCCCTACAGACTGTTATAGAACTTGATCAAATGTTGGAGCTGCCTGTAGTACAATGTCTGTCCGCAGATTATACTAGACAGATCACAAATTGCTTACGGTGTTCATTATACAAATACTGTTGAGGACTTTAACTGAGTTGTTACCTCATGGAGCTTCAAGCAGCACGTCTGATTACAGATGAAACACTCCCATCTTATAGCGATGCTGGAATCTCAGAAAAATGATATATACGAGTGCCTAAAAGCAGGTTGGAGCTTATTTGTGAGTTCACTTCTCTTTCTTATTTTCCCAGTAATTCACCCCCAGCATTTTATCATCTTGCTAGAACATACTTATTCTCTTTAGACAAAATATTTTCCTGTTCTTGATTTCTTCTAGTTTAGTCTTCTATAAATCAATCCCCCATGAAAAATCCAATATGTAAATGAAATACCTTCTTTCAAACAAATATGAACCCAATGAAGAAATCAACTCTCAAAAAATGTTGTTAATGAATTTCTTAAGTGCAAATTATTACAAGGTAAAAGAGTCATAGCAAGTCATATAATTTTGTCTTATTACATAAAATACATAATGAAGGGAGATTAGGCTCTTATATGACAAATCAATATACTGCTATTGTGTGAACTCATTCCATGGAGCATAAAAGACTTCTCGCACAGACTGATAAATTAACAAGATAAAAAGAAAAGAAAGTATACTGAATATTTTTAAGGGGCAAAAAGGGCACCAAACAAGGAAGAAATTAAACACAGATGACACAGGGTTCATAAAAGGGCTCTAAAAAAAAAAATCAACATGGTAACTACAAGTCTATTCATCAGATTTAAAAAAAAAAAAAAAAAAGAAAACTCAAAAGCAAAACAAAAACCTAAATATCAAAGAACAATTAAGCAAGTTGCCAAAAGACAAAATACTTTGGTGGGATGTCAATCAGTAACGCTGGGCTGACAACTGTGCCTTAATTAATTTTGAAGCTGTTTCCAATTAGTTAGCATAGAACACCAGAGGCTTCATGCTGCCTATGACTCAGTACACTGACTCATCCCCGAAACTTTTCTTACACAAGAAATATCCAAGCACCCGCCAGGATGCAAGATCAAAAGGAAAGAAGGTTCACCAGGCTTCTTAGTTAAAGCCCTGTGATAAATTTAGATGACCGGAAGGATAAGGAACAACTCTGCAGAAAGCTTTAACAGAAATAGCTCAAAAAGTTTGATTTGTTAACAAAACAATGAAAATGCACTGCTTTAGAAAATCGATTTTGCAAATATATCTTTAAAACTACTACTTGTTTTTAAACTAGATGATATAAATAATATAGACCAACATTAAAAAATAAGTTCTACTAACTTCACCTGATCTTAATATTGAATTAGCCCCTATTAACTAACTCCTTAAAATAGCAGTAGAAACAAAATAGACATAAACATTTAAAATCATCATATACATTTATGCCACATGAATTTTCCTAGATTTATTTCATATTTAATTTATCTTTCGTGTGCACTAAGATTAGTAAGTTTTAGAATGAATCCAAATGTTGAAATGTTCAATTAAAACTACAAAACATAATATGAGTAAGAGGACAATCATCAGCTTCTCTTGTCTTTATTATGAATTTTGCCTCTACCTAAACTCAGTTTATTAAATCACAGAGTTATAACATAGACAAATATTTTTACAAATTTGAAATATTTCGAGTTGAGAGAATGGACAGAGGATCACAGAGGGCAGAAAGCCAGACCCCTTCCCACCGGGAAACCAAAAGACGGGAGGTGTGCAGCCTGCGTCTGAAGAGTCCCAAAGATGCTGTGAGGTTATGTCCCACAGACGATCCATGAGAGGGCTATGATGTTTTAGACGTCTACGGATCCTTACGACTACAGGACGATGCTTGAGATGACTTACAATGACAAGTGAGCACAGAAAATAAAGGGGAAGTGGAGCTGGGAAGGGGACACAGGTGGCAATGAAGGCAGGAGGAGCTTGAAAGCGGGACCCGCAGTGGTCCAACTGTATGACTCAACACACAAGACATATATGGTTATGTTCCCTGACAGGAGCACAAGCATACCTGCGAGATTCCTGGGAGTCAGAAGCAGGCCTGGCAGCAGCGCTCAACACATTCATAAGGAATCGTGCAGGTCAGGCAGGAGCAGAAGCAGAGCAGGCAGGCCCCAGGGGCGTACAGGGCCTCCCAGACAGGGCTTAGGCAGCATCCCCGCCTTATGGGTTTCACCTTCCTCACTTCAACTCATTTTTCTGTAGATGCACCGACTCCAGTAATCTAATACTACCTGAGAGAGCGCCCTGTTTCTGCTTACCAATGACCTCAGTTCTTATCTGGAAGGGAGAGCCAGCAACCCAGGACAGTCACTGCCATGTGCTGCTCCTGTCAGCTGTACAACTATAACAGCTAGTTTGCTGTGCCCTCCTTCTTCAGTGTGTGTGTGTGTGTGTGTGTGTGTGTGTGTGTGTGTGTGTGTGAGAGAGAGAGAGAGAGAGAGAGAGAGAGAGAGAGAGAGAGAGACTCATACTCTTTCATTTTTCTAAACTACAAAACCAGACTTCCTCTGATGCTATTCTGGAAAACTAGAATGTGTTTTTCCTATGTAATGCCCCCATTTGGGGCTAAACAGATTATGTTGGCACACTGAGTGCACCTCCTTTCACCTTTCTGCTCGATACCCACAAATCCTAGTGGTCCAAATATGCTTTTTTATGAATGTGCCTTGACAAAAACAAAAACTTTCAGTCATCATCCAGAAGTCATAGTAAACTATCACTTCCTCCTCTTCCCCAATAGTGAACACACCAGACGTGGAAAACCCGCGTTGGTTTTAATATCCCTGCACATAAGCCATGGCCTAAGAGCAAAGCAGAACTCAGTGGCAACAATCCTAGGAGTGTGAAACTGATATGGTCCAACTGCACTGCAGCCCTTCCTAAACCTTACGGGTTCCAGGTGGCAGAAAGTTCAAGCTCATAATCTCAGAATCTGGGGCACAGCTATTTTATAGTATTTACTGAAGAGCACATCTTCCTATTTTGACAATCAACTGAGCAGGAAATACCGCTGCTTTACACACGTGAAGCCAATGAACAGCTGTCTGCATGAATTCAGCAAGTGCTTCTTGATCCCATCACGTTCAAGATAGACAGGACTTGCAGAGAGACAATGCGGAACATACCTCCCACCCTCCCCCAGGTTAGGCTGTTGGGATCACAGGAAACTGAAGCACAGTGACAGCAATGGCAAGGACAGTCATAGGGGCTCAGCTGGTGCTGGAGAAGAACCTGACCTGAAATCCTGGAAAAGCTTGCCCAAGAGAGCTGCTGCGGCCAGGAGCCAGAGGCAGCTCAAGCTTTAGTCTGAAGCCAGCAGAGCTTCACCACCTCTGGGCTCGTCACCCTGAACCCAGTTACTGAACTACTGAGCTGCTTGACAATCAGGACACCATTTGTCTCAACGACAAGGCAAAGCTTCCCGGGGCCCCGGTTTGCTTTTCTTTTTTTTTTTCCCCCTCATTAAGTTTATTTGTACAGTTTAGGTATACAGTACAGTTACATTCATTACTGGGATCTTGTACCTTTACATGACAGGACTTGGTTCTCATTTTTTCCCCTTGTCCCTGCTCTCCCTTCACGCCGCCTCCTCCCCCTTTACAAACACTTTATTTCCATTTTTTTCATTTTCTCATATTTTTTTCTTTTCCCTTATTAGCTTTCCTCTACCCTTCCCACTTTCCCTACACCTTTATCCCCTTTCTTCCTATTTCACATTGGCAATTATCTCATTAGGATTTAATGTACTATTATAGTTTATTCACACCAGAGAAACTATTCAGTATTTACACATATGTGACTTATTTATTTCACTTTGGAGTATGTCCTCAATATGTATCCATTTTCCTATGATTGAATCTAATTTCTCATTCTTTATGGCTGAGTAATATTCCATTTTATAGAAAAACCACATCTTCTTTATCCAGTTTCCAAGTTTTAGCTATTACAAACCATGCCACTATAAATATAGGTGCACATATTATCTCTCTAATATGATTCTTTTAATTGTTTTTGGAAAGATACCCAGCAGAGGGATGGCTGGGTCAAATGGAACCTCTAGTCCCAGCTCTTTGAGATATCTCTATATTGATTTCCATAGTGATTGCACCAGTCTGCACTCCCACCAACAATGGAGAAGGGTTCCTTTCTCCCCACAACCCACCATTTGTTATTGTTTTCATTTCTTGACAGAAGGTATTCTTTGTGGGGTGAGGTGGAATCTCAGCATTGTTTTCATCTGCATCTCTCAAATGACCAGTGATGTAGAACTTTTTTTCATATATTTACTGAACTAAGAGATAGCCTATAATGTGGGAAAAAAATTTTACCAGCTACTCCTCAAAGGACTATTATCTAGAATATATAAAGAACTCAAAATAAGCCCCCCCAAATATAAAGACATGATTCAAAAATGGGCATCTGAAATGAACAGACATTTCCTGGATTGCATTTCTTTTTTTTTTTTTGAAATAAACAAAATTTATGCAACACAGACTGATAATCCAAATATATTAGTTTGATATGCTCTTCAAACATTATATGTTCTTTCTCATTTTCTTTTCATATATTTTTGAAATATTGTATTTACAAATAAAACAAAGTTACATATTATAGTTGAGCAACTGTCCTCAAAATTTTATGATTTATAAACTCCTTGGTTTTATTAATCTGATAATATCATATGCTTGTTGATTGTATCACTTACATTTTCTAACAAAACTTCCCACAGAAAAGAAATATACTTATATTTGAAATCCAAAAACAACAAAGAGTTCACATTTTTAAAATCAGATTTTTCTGTTTCTTTTTTATTATATCAAATACTTATTTTTATTATATTTTTATAAGCATAGTGATAGAATTTAACACCAATACATATGTAATATTCTTCCCAAACAAATGACTATGAATTAAATCAAGCATCTAATTTAGAGAAATCATAAGGTTGCCAGAGAAACTATCGATATGCCAAATGTGCAAAATCCTACCACATTCATGACGTTTCTCATTTAATAGTGCATATGTGTAAAAACATATCCCACACATATACACAATGCATATTTTCTACAATACAATATATACTTTGGTTTAATAAAACAGTGCAGTGATGTGTGGAACCGGCTTGCACTTCTAATTCCATGCTGATTACTCACTCATATGACAGAAATCACTGTTGTGCCACTGTTCCCAGCATCCCTGACTTTCCTATCCTTGAGCCAGCAGAAGAATATCCAGCCTTGTGTCCCCAGCTTCATCCCTCACCTCCTACAGCAAGGAAAGCCTCACCTTGTTGAAACAGGAAAAAAGGGTACAGAAGAAATGACGAGCGCTGGGCTAGCAACACAGGTAGCCTGGATGCAAACAGAGGGGTAACCTCTTCAGGGATTTTGAAAGAAAAAAGCAAAACAGAGCAAAAAATAGAAAAACGGTGGCATCTGATGAAGGCAGAGGTTAAGAAAGGGTATAAGAGCAACATTAGAAAGTAGTGCTGGGAATGAAGGGTTACGTTCATATTTTTTTGAGGAACGTATAAAGGTCTTACATGTTTTTGAAATGCATAACTGTTGTTTTACTGAGCTCTGCTCTTTTGACCAATACTCCCCAAGGGCTGTATCACATGGGTTATGACTAACAAGCACTAAATAGTAAGCACTAAATCTCACAAAGTTTTGTCTTAAGCTCAGACCTTTCCTGAGGTCCTGAACTGAACATCTAATGTTTGAATACCTTAAAAGCATTTTTAAAAAAATGTCCTAAACAAAATATGAGAGCTTCAGAGAAAAAAAAAATGTCCTCATCCATCTAAGCACAAGGGCAAAACACTCAGTTTAGCAGCTCTTCTTGCTCCTGGTCTAATTCCTCACCACATTCTATTTGTTTTATATCCTCCACCTTTCCTATCTACCCACCTCCCTCCATTTAAACCACTACTACGTTATTCTAAACCCATTTTTTTCAATAAACACAACTGCTTTTTAACTCATCTCCTTGACTTATCTACTTTTGCACAGCCCACTCCCAGTCCACCAACTCTAAACTATCCTCCACAAGGCAATCCGAATGTTCTTTACAAAACACTTATCTAATCTAGTCATACCACATCTCCTGCTCATCTTCAGTGAATTATCAAGGCTTTTAAAGTACAGCCAGAAATTCCCAAAAGACCTCAGGCCTAGCATTTGCTGATATCTTTCTAGTTCTCTGTGCTGGGCACAATTCACAACACTGGTCTTGGGGTTCTTAAAATGTCCAGGGGGAAAAAAGGTGCCCTCTTTTTCCCATAAAAGAGCCACGCCACACATTGCTCCCTTATCAGGATTTGTTTTCTCTTTTCTTTGAATATAGGAACCTTTCTCTAACTGCCTTTCCTGTCTGTCTGTCTGTCTGTCTACTTAAATGAGACAAAGTCTCCAAGTTGCTAATGCTGGTCTTGAACTTGCAAACCTCCTGGCTCAGCCTTCCAAGTAACCAGGATTACAGACATTTGCAGATGTGCCACCAGGCCCAGTTTCTCTTAGATTAACTTCAAGCGATAACCCCAGATAGGATTTTGTTCCTTGTAATGTATTTTTTAAAATATCTCCAGTTAAAAATTACTGTTTGTAAGACAGAGAAACTATTATTAAATTTCTCATGCCTTATTAATCTAGTAAGTCTGTGGACTTACAAATATGAGAAAATAAACATTAAAAATCAAAAAATGCATTTTCTCTTGATTCATACTAAATTCTTAAGAATAAGTATTAATTCAGTACTCAGTTCAAATATAACATCCTCCAGTTATCATGTGATACAATGAAGAAATAGAAATTCTTGAAGTGTAATTCTCACATATCTTTGCAGAAGTTTGTCTGGTGGTAAAAACAAGTAAAGAAAATAACAAACCACTGTATTATGTATCAAAGATGAAGAAATAATTCTATAAGGTACCACATGCCACACAAAGTGAATTTTCAATGTAAAGATCTTTGGAAAATTTATTTAAAGGGTACCCACAAACTGAATTATAGTTTATGAATCTCCCACAGGATGAATTTAAAGCCACTGAACTTGCTGGGGCTAGGCACTGAAGTGCAGCCTTCACCTGACACGCACCAGGCCTTGTGTCTGACTGCCAACACAGAAGGGGGAAGAAAGCAGCTGAAATTAACTCATTTATTTTTTATATTATGAGAAAAGAACTAGAGAGCAAATTATTTTATACCAGCTTATACACCAAATGATGTATTATATTAAGGGATAAGAATAAATTACATTTTAAGAAATATCTTAACTCTTCTTTCAAGAAAGTGATACATATTTTAATACGGAGGAAAGTGACCTAAGCAAGAGGCACCGCCCACATGTACACTGGTGTCATCAATACCAGGTGCCGGTAGGGGGGAAACGTGTCCGTCTCGAGGGCCCCATGGAGACCACATCTGCTGCTGTGACCTTTACCTGCACGGAGAGGTTTCACTTTTACAGCTCTAGGTTCTCTGCAAGGAGACTGGAGAATAACAACAACTGACGCTCTTTGCAATGATTCCCAGGGCAGGGAATTTTCCTCCAGGAAAAAGATTAAAGCTAAAATATATTTCACAAGACCTGCGTACCCAGCACTGACTTCTGGTCTTCATCACAGCTTCCCAAATGAAGCTAAAATCCTCATTTATTTCTGTGAGCAAAAGAAGCACGATTTTTTTGTCATCCTAAAAATTATTTATTTAAAATCAAAAATATTATCTCGGCTGGGGATTTAGCTCAGTTGGCCCGCTGCCTGCCTTGCCAGCACAAGGTCTTGAGTTCATCCCTGGTACCAAAAAAAAAAGTTATCTCATGTGACAGAAGTCACCTAATTTAAAGCATAATATCTAAATAGCCTGCATTGGCTAGACTTTGTAACATCAATCTTTTAAAAGCAATCTTTCCGATTGGCTAGCATCGCCAGAAGTAAACTGCAGCAAATGAGATGATTCCTCCAAAACAACAAAAACGGTCAGATTTAGCCAAAGATGACTATTCAGAGTTTATCAGTTTGGACAAAAGATGAAACTGTTCATCTTCACTGACTGCACTGCATTTTACTCATGTAGATATGTTCGCAAGCAAACGCAGAGATGTCATTATGACAACTCTATACATTTATTCGCAGCTAGAGAAATAAACGTTTATATAGCATTTCTTCCTGTCTTCTCCTGGAAAGGGACTATCTAAAAGTACAGTTAAAAGAAAGGCGGTGCTAAGTTAGTTAAAGGAGAATGATGCTCTAGCAAATCCAGTAGAGAGTTCTCACTCCGGCTACCACACAGGACCAGGCGTCCAGGGCCAAGCTGGGGTGGGAGGCGACCGTGGAGCTCCGCTGCCGCGCAGCCAGCCACACTGGGTCACGGTGCTCGGCCTCACAGGGCCTCCTCTCCCTCACCAGGACGCTCTCGGCAGGCGCCCTGTTCGCATGCGCGCAGGGCTGCGAGGGACAGTGTGATGCCTTGGGCAGCAGGCAGGTGCTGGCGGGGTGCAGACTCCCTGCAGCGGGGGCACAGCCACGGCCCAACTCCGAGGTGCTTGCCACGTATGCTTACGAGGCTATCGGGGAGCAAAAGCAATGAAACTCAACTTCGATGCTCTTTTACAAAAAGGTGACCTGTAGTAGTTGCATGTAGCCTTGCAGCACGGTGTGGTAATTTGATGCACATACACACATTCACAGCTCCTGATCGAATGTTTTCATTACCATTTCCTAATGTCGGGAACGTCAGCACTCCGTCCTTCAAGCTCCTGTGTAAAATATGGAATCCATGATGTAGACTTCAGTCTCCTTCCTGTGCTGTAGAATGCCAAAGCGATTCCTTGTATCTGCCTGTGTCCTGGTTCCCATTACCTGACCTTTCTCCTCTCCCTCCTAAACCCCAGCAGTCGCTGTCCTGCCCTACAGACCGAATTCTCACGACTTCCTCTGACAGCCACAACCTGCAGCGCCTGTATTTATGCACAGTCCTTTTCAGGAAGATTTAACACACACTGAATTTTCTAGGAAAGTGACTACTGAATAAACCACGAAGCACTATACCAAGAATATCTCTCCATTTCAGAAAATCAAGTCGCATTTAGCAATGTCACTTGTCAATCTCGGTGGTGAGTACAACGCAGTTAGTTTGCGTGGGAGGATGCAGCAGCACAGTCGCGCTGTTTATCAACACTACTCTTCAATGATATGTCCATTCTGCATCTACTGATCCTCACTCACCTCTTGCAGGCAGCGGCTAGACCCTTTCACCTGCGAAGTCGCTCCAGGAGACAGTTTAAATTCCCAGACTATTCTCCAACCACAACTACTCCGCTTTTGCGGTGCACACCCGCGTAGGTTCCTGCGTTCGGCCTCTGCGTGCCACCTCTGACCGTACTTGTGGTCCGCTTCTTCCTTACGAGTCAGTAATAAAGGTAATAGCCTTGTAATCGTCAGAGCATTTCCAGCGTGGCAGATGCCATTCTGACCACTTCGTGTGTGGCCGATTAACCCTCACAATATGCCAGCGAGGGACCAACTATCACCACCCGCATTTCACAGACAGACAATGAGCAGAGTCCTTGCTTGGTGACAATGTCCCACACCGCCTGCTTATCTTCTTTTATTGTCCATATGAAGTTTACTGAAACTTCTGCAGAATTTAATTTCAGCTGTGAGACCCGTTGCATAGGATTATCTAAAGCCCCTGAGGAAAACATTGAGGGCTTAAAGTGCAAGAGGTTTTGTTTCCTTTGGGGAAAGGGGAGGAGGGGTGATCTCTGGACAAAAGGAAGTGGAGTGAGGAGATGGAGAAGTGAAGAGCATCCCACGTGATCAGTGCAGGGTTACATGGTTTAGGTTCTGCGGCATAAACACTGCTAGTGTCCGTTTTTAGTCAGTTGTCTGTGTCTGAATCAATAGGTATTTAACAAGCTTTTGGGCCAAGAAAGGGTAATGCATTAATTTAATATTCAAATGTTTCCAGAGAGAACCATGCCTGCTCCCAACCCAGCCGCCATCGCTCAAGCGCCGGGAGGTAGGCCGGCCCCGATCCACCGCCGGAAGGAGAACCACACCTGCTCCCGACCCAGCAGCCATCGCTCAAGTGCCAGGAAGGTAGCACACGGGTGCCCCTGAACCCCCATACCCGCCCCGCCCACCCGCACTCTCAGACCTCCTGACTGTGCAAGTCTTTGGACCCACTCTGCAGAGGCA
>NW_022900928.1:4596073-4597078 GCF_012274545.1 Fukomys damarensis
AAAATGAGAAAACACTTAAGCAAGACACAAGGACAGACTTCCAGTTCACCAATGGCAAACAGTAGGGCAAATGAGGATGAAAAGGCCAATAGTGAACCACCAGGATACCCTGAACTCAAAGCACAGGAAGTAACAAAACAGATCAATCAGGCTCTGGAAAAATTCAAAACAGAAATAATTTCCTAGATAACCACAGAGATAGTGAGCAAAATGGAAGTTGTGATTCGAGACGCTAGAGCAGAAACTGACAAAAAAATAGATGAGTTCAGGACCATGATAGAAGCTATGAAGGCCCAGCATAAGAAAGAAATGGAAACAATAAACGCACAACATAGGAAAGAAATGGAATCCATAAAACAGATTCAAACAGATATCCAGGAGATTAAACACTCTATTGAAAGTGTACACAAGAGAATAAAAGAATGTGAAGATAGGCTCTCAGATATAGAAGATAAGATTGCAGTCAATGACCATGAAAAGAGAGGTCCCTTAAAAACAGTAAGAGATCATGAGAAATCAATCCAACAACTCCTAGATGATGCAAAGAAGAATAACATAAGACTGATAGGAATACATGAAGTAACAGGAGAAAATACAAATGACTTAAAAAAGCTGTTTGCAGAATTAATGACAGAAAACTTCCCAAACAGAGGGGAAGAATTTGACATTCAGATAACTGAGGCATATAGGACCCCAACTAGCTACAAACAAAAAAAATCTACACCTAGACATATAATAATCAAGATCCCAGAAACCCAACAGAAGAACAAAATACTACAAGCAGTAAGAGAAAAGAAACAAATCACATACAAAGGAAAGCCCATCAGAATCACAGCAGACTTTTCAACACAAACCCTTGGGGCAAGGAGAGCCTGGAATGAAATATTTCAAGTACTAAAAGAGAACAACTTCCAACCTAGACTGATGTATCCAGCAAAACTCTCTTTCAAAATGGAGGGGGAAATAAGACACTTCCATGACAAAGAACACCTGAGAAACTACATG